>NC_042968.1:15606514-15876514 GCF_901001165.1 Salmo trutta
ATAATTTAATGTTTGTTTCTCTACCATAAGCCACCTCCAACATCGTTTTAGAGAATTTGCCAGTACGTCCAAGCGGCCTCACAACCACAGACCATGTGTAACCATGCCAGCCCAGGACCTCCATATCCGGCTTTTTCATCTGCATGATCATCTGATGAGGGATGGGGGGGGGGGGGGGCGTGCTGAGGAGTATTTCTGTCTGTAATAAAGCCATTTCGTGGGGACAAACTCATTCTGATTGGCTGGGCCTGGCTTCCCAGTGGGTGGCAGCACTCCTGCCCAGTCATTTTAAAATCCATAGATTAGAGCCTAATGAATTTCTTTCAATTGACTGATTTCCTTATATGAACTGTAACTCAGTAAAATCGTTGGAATTGTTGCGTTGATATTTTTGTTCAGTATATAAAGGTATAGACAATGTACAATTGAATAAGTGGAGGTGACGTGCTCAGCATCATTCTGTCAGGAAGAATGCGTCTGTGTTCAGGCTAAATCATAAACCTCTCCACAGTGAAGGCTAGAGATGTGATGGAATTAGATTTGCGTTTTACGTAACGTCTCATAAAAGGTCTGGGAGTGCTTTCTTCCATGACCTCCAGGTTTCTAAGGCAGCAGGGCTTTGTGTCACACCAAATACCTGCTACTGTAAGTTAGCATTCCTTCACACAGTCTGTTGGCTATTGGGAAGTGGGAAAAAAGGAAGGAATGCTGTAATTTCGTCACCTGCTCAGGCTGTCTGTGAGAGTGGTGTGTGTGCGTGTGCCTTTCTGTGTGTGTGTGTGTGAAAAAATGTGTTGTATGTGACTGTGTGGTGTTTGTGTACACATCCGTGCGTGTGCGGGGGAGAGAGAAGGTATACGTGGGTCGAGTAGTATCCAGTCATCAACATAATGCACAGTTGAATGAGTGACGTTAATGTCCTCACCATCAGTCTGCCATTCGGGTGTGTCTGCCTGTGTATGTATGTGTGTGTGTGTCTCTACGCGTCTATTTGTGAGTGTCTATTTGTGAGTGTGCGTGTGTGTCTCTCTGTGTGTGTCTGTGTGTCTGTGTGAGTGTGTGTCTCTCTGTGCGTGTGTGTGTGTGTGTGGACATGCTGCAGGGTGCAGAGAGGTGATTAATCTCTGTTTCTTTAGCTGTTCCACAGGGTGCAGGCATTTCCACACAGTTCAGTCTTGTGTCCAGGCAACAAGCTCAATAGGGCCAATAGTTATTAAAACGCAGACATGTTTCTGATGCTCAGACTGTCTGTCTTTGTCTCTCTCTCTCTGTGTCTCTCTCTCTCTCTCTGTGTGTGTGTGTGTGTGTGTGTGTGTGTGTGTGTGTGTGTGTGTGTGTGTGTGTGTGTGTGTGTGTGTGTGTGTGTGTGTGTGTGTGTGTGCAACGCTCACATAGAAGCAGATCTAGACGTAGACCTTCCACAGACACTGAAGTTTGACGGAACCAATTAAAGGCCAGGATTTATCTCCATTAGTAATGCACCTTTTGTCAGACAGGAAGAGGCGTGTGTGTGGAGATACTGCTTACAGCCTGCTGATATCAGACATGACACCATAGGTCTGGAGCCACCTCTGTCTCTTTACCTCCCTCATTCCAGCAGAGTTCCAGGAAATACATATAAGCAGGAAGCCATCCACTAAATAGTCCATGTAAAGAGCACACCCAGACAGAGGGGTCAAGCACATCCAAAGGGATCACTTGCCTACAGACGTCGAGTGAGTGAGTGAGTGAGTGAGTGAGTGAGTAAGTGAGTGAGTAAGTGAGTGAGTGAGAATAACATACCTGTAGTGACAGTGAGGATGGCATCCTGGCTGAAGCGTTTCCGGGCAGAGTTGGAGGCCACACAGCGGTACGCACCCCCATCCTCCTTAACCGCCCCCAAGATCTGGAGCACACCGTTAGGGAGAGAGATGAACCTGGAGACAGAGGGATGGAGAGAGAGAGGATGGATGGAAAGGAAGAGAGAAAGAGAGTGTGGGGGGGGGGAGAAAAGAGCGAGCGAGAACTAGTGCTTAGCGAGATATAATAACTCTCCAACTGTGCACACGCTCATTACCACCATACAGGAGTAGGTCTCCAGTGGCGGCCATTAGGCCCCTTCTATCTAACAGCTATTTAGAATAACGCCGTCCAAAAATGTGGAACCTAAAAGAAAAGTAGACAAAAGAAAGGAAGAAGAAAGAAATGACACTAAATACATACATCTTACTGCCTACCTTATGACAAGAGAAGACAGAAACGGGAGAAAAAGAAGAGACTAGATAGAAATATTTAGAAATCTTTACTGATAGATGCAAGAGAACAAAGAGCTCTCAATCTAGGTCAGAGAGATTGCGCATTGCAAAACAGCATTTAGAAGCAGCCATGGCAGCTGGTTGTACCGACTTTTGTCAATATTTATCTCTCTTTCACCCACCAGCTCCTCTTCCTCCTCCCTCCCTCCCTTCTTCCCCTCTGCTGCCATGGAAGACAGGTCAGGTTCCACACACACACAACACCCACCCACTCCCGTCTGGATGGTTCCTCCAAGCCTGAGGCCTGGGCTTCCCACTATTCAACTCCTATTCCACAGCCTTTTAACTCTCTGAGGATGGACTAGTAATGCCCTGACAGACAGACAGAGAGACTGTACACAACACTGGTCTCTGGTCTGGCTCTCATCTCTACTGCTGCCCATTTGTACCACTTTGTGTCAGCACATCATCACAGCACTGTGCAGCTTGGTTCAGCATTGGGCTATGGGTCACACAAGGATAGACCATTTTTGAGCCAGATGCCTCTAATAATGTCAGGCAGGCACAAATGTATAGCCAACAGCAGAGCTGAGGCAGAAACGTCAATAGCGTTAAGTGCTTGGGTAAATGAGCATGAGAGTGTGACTGTTTCTGGTGACTAGTGAGAGTGTGTGCGTACGTGCGTGCGTGCGTGCGTGCATTTGAGTTTTCAGGCAGACAGGGAGGCTTTAATTGGGGGCTTTCTATCAGTAACGCTACATAATTCTTCACTGTTCAGCCCTGGATGTCAATGCACAGCGTGTTGTTAGCACACTGGTCCTGCCCCCCCTCTGATGCCTTTGTCCACTCTGTGTGGTCAAGAGTGGTCAGCAGCGAGGGTCCTCGGACGTTATAATAACGTTAGTCAGTTTAACCATGCTAATGAAGAAAAGCTGCACTTTCCTGGCCATTCAACATTAGACATGCATCTAAATAAGTAGTCATGTTAACAGCCATATGTGGGCCGTGGCCTTTGAAGGGCAAACATATACAGGCCGTCAACTCAGCGCATGATCACGCCGAGGCAAGCCATGAACAGTAATTCACTGTACCAGTGTGTGTGTGCGATATGCATCTAAATCACTAACAAACAGCTGCCTGTCTTTCTATGATTAATAAGGACAGAGCAGGTGGGAAAAAATTTAAACTTAAATTTAAAAAAGGGCCAAATCTCTCAAATGAGGGAGACAAAGGGAGGAGAAGGGAGGAAAGGCCAGGGAGGAGGAGGGAGGAAAGGCCAGGGAGGAGGAGGGAGGAAAGGCCAGGGAGGAGGAGGGAGGAAAGGCCAGGGAGGAGGAGGGAGGAAAGGCCAGAGAGGATGAGGGAGGAAAGGCCAGGGAGGAGGAGGGAGGAAAGGCCAGGGAGGAGGAGGGAGGAAAGGCCAGAGAGGAGGAGGGAGGAAAGGCCAGAGAGGAGGAGGGAGGAAAGGCCAGAGAGGAGGAGGGAGGAAAGGCCAGGGAGGAAAGGCCAGGGAGGAGGAGGGAGGAAAGGCCAGGGAGGAGGAGGGAGGAAAGGCCAGAGAGGAGGAGGGAGGAAAGGCCAGGGAGGAAAGGCCAGGGAGGAGGAGGGAGGAAAGGCCAGGGAGGAGGAGGGAGGAAAGGCCAGGGAGGAGGAGGGAGGAAAGGCCAGGGAGGAGGAGGGAGGAAAGGCCAGAGAGGAGGAGGGAGGAAAGGCCAGGGAGGAAAGGCCAGGGAGGAGGAGGGAGGAAAGGCCAGGGAGGAGGAGGGAGGAAAGGCCAGAGAGGATGAGGGAGGAAAGGCCAGGGAGGAAAGGCCAGAGAGGAGGAGGGAGGAAAGGCCAGGGAGGAGGAGGGAAGGAACGGAGTCATGTGCCGTAGATTATGGGCATCTTTCCACCCAATTTGATTCAAAGCACATCAGTTCCCAGGCACTAGGCTGGCCTCAGCCTGTAGCCATGTGAAAGGGAGATGCAGGAGGGTATTTGGGAGTAGAACAAACAGAAGAGAGAAAGTGACCAGGCTGAACTTTGTGGCCCTGACCTTCAGCCTCTGGCTGACAGACAGAGAGGAAACCAACAGATCTGTGTCCATCCCTTATCTCTGAACTCTGCACTACTGAAAAAGACCAACATGTACTCATTTCATTTAACTTCCTACCAAATTCTCAGGATATTCCCTGACTGACATTATGCAATGAAGTAGAATGGTGGAGGGCGCACAGCCCTCACATGATCAGTGGCAGCATGGACCTTAGAACAGATCCAGTCTCTGCTGGCCGGTTGGAGCTCTCTCAGAGGACAGCATTGGGACCAAATAGAACAGACAATCACTTACTGCCAGGCTCTACTGGAGTGCATCACCGTGTGTGTGTGTGTGTGTGTGTGTGTGTGTGTGTGTGTGTGTGTGTGTGTGTGTGTGTGTGTGCGCGTGTGTGTCTCTCACCTAAGCTGGCTGGGGATGGGTTCCTGGTCCTTCTCCCAGGTTATCCTTGGCGTGGGCACTCCGTCTATCTGGCACTCAAAGCGGGAAGCACCCCCCACGGGCACCACCTGGGCCTCTGGGTCCTGATGGAAACGAGACAGCGCTGGGAGTGAGGGAGAAAGGTGAGGGAGATAGAGAGACAGAAAGCAAGAGACAGGGAGAAAGAGAGAGAGAGACAGGGAGAGAGATGCAGTCAGCTAGTCCGTATCCCACATATAATAACCGTAGTTAACAGCAGGGGGCAGCAGTGAGTCCTGGAGCTGAGTCTTATAGGGCTGCGGGGGCCCCTGACCTCAGGCCAGACTGAGTTGGGGCATTATGGGGGAACACAAGAGCTCGGACTACCTCATCAATCAGCTTCAGGGTTGCAAGCTGTTCTGTCCAGCCTGCAGTCCTAAAGAACTGAACATACCAATCCAAGATTACCTTCAAATTGTATTCTCACCAAACCGCTGTGACAGACTAGACATAAACCCATACATAAAGCACTTGAGGAAAAAGTGACATCCTTACATCCTGAAGTCGTTCCCAATTTCTCCATTGGACAGTAAAAGCCCAAGACATGCACTTACAAATAAAATTTGAACTGATTTGAAAATGTGACGCATTAGCCATGCTTCATAACACATCTAATCCTACCTAGCGACCAAACATAAATCTATCACAACTACTTCTGAGCAGATTCTCACATGGCAAAGTTCTTCAGAAAGCCACATATTATTAGCTAACTAACAGCACAAATAAGCTCAGCACCTGTCATGGCAAAAACGAGTTGCTGTACACCCACCCACGCACACACAAAGCCCAAATGGACCAAAGTTTCTCAATGAGCACACAGAGCAGAGCTCCACAGAGCAGCTAGATAGATAACAGGTCATCCAATACTGTAAAGTAAACTAGCACTTGTAACTGGTGTGGCCAACTGAGCGAATGATTAACTTACTGAGTGAATGGACCAGATGAAATAGATTACTGTATCAACTAAATCTGTTAGCATGTCTTGTGCTCTATATGAGTTCAATCCATAGCACGTTTATCTTTAGTCTCTCCCTTCTCTGTCTGTTCCTGTTCTCTCTGTGTCCCCCCTCTCTTTCTCTCTCCTGTTCTCTCTGTGTCCCCCCTCTCTTTCTCTCTCTCCTGTTCTCTCTGTGCCCCCTCTCTTTCTCTCTCTCTCTCTCCTGTTCTCTCTGTGCCCCCCTCTCTTTCTCTCTCTCTCTTTGCTGTGTCCTCTCTGTCCCTCCTCTCTCTCACCCTCTTTCTGTCTCTGCCCCATTCTTTGGCCCCTCAGTGATCAGATTGCAACTTTCTTCCCCTCCCCTTGTACTCTCCGACCACAACACATGGCTTCCCGTCTGTCGGCATGTCCACCAAATCCTCTCCTCCTCTCCCGCGATTTACCTCCTCCCCCCCTCTCTTTAACTGACTCACTCGCTTTTTGGACAAAGTCACATGAAGGGAGAATTCAGAACAGCCATGCACATAAAACATGTTTACAGTATTAAAGACAAAGGACTGTCACTCATTTCTCTCATGTGATGTTGTTCTGCCTCCTAATTGGTGGTGGTAAAGACATGAGACAGAAAGACAGACAGACATGGGCCACTGCTCTCTCTGCTCAATGTCAATGTGCTCGTTGAGGCCCATTGCATGCAGGCCCCTGGCCCTGCCTGTCTCCAGCAGCCCATCCATCTCACAGCAGTAGCAGTCTACAGCACATTACATTTACCAGCTCCCTCCACAGACACCTTCTGAAGGACACACTTATTAGTCTCTCTCCCAGAACAGCCTCTGCCTTCACCATCCCAAACTCCTCAGTCACCTCCCACCCAAATCTCCCACCTTCCCTTCCTCCCCAACGTATCCTCCCCTACCATCCTACTTCCTTCTCTTTTCACCAATCCTAACTCCTCAGCTACCTCCCTCCCTCTATCCATCCATCTTAAAGTCCTCAGTCACCTTCTTCCCTCCATCCCACTCGGTCCTCACCTCCCTCCCTCATTGTCCCCTTGTTTCCCCCCCAAACAAGGCATCCTCATAAATAGGCATGTGACAGCTGACAAAAGGAGGAACCTCCATAGAGGATACAGTCCCATTCTACACAAAGCTAATGACTGAATAAAGACTGCCACTTTTACAGAGGATAATGAAAGCAGCTCTACGGGAGAGTGAGGAGGGAGGGGAGAGGGAGGAGAGGGGTTAAGCCGGATCTCTTGCTACCTTCTATCTATCTCTTTCTCCCTCCCTCTCGCTCTCTCTCTGTCCCACACTTCATCCCTCTCTTGCTCTCCCCCTTTCCCCCCTCTCTGTCCTGTGGAGCCTACCTGTTCCCAGGACACCACCGGTGTGGAGCCTACCTGTTCCCAGGACACAACCAGTGTGGAGCCTACCTGTTCTCAAGATACCACCGGTGTGGACAGGTAGAATGGCGTCGACAGAGATGGTCGCCTCGCTTCAGGTCCTTAGGAAACTATGCAGTAATTCGTTTTTTAAATGTATTATTACTTATATTGTTAGCCTAGAACATCTCAAGTGTTATTACATACAGCCATGAAGAACTACTGGATATAAAAGCGACATCAACTTACCAACATTACGACCAGGAATACGACTTTCCCAAAGCGGATCCTTTGTTCGGGCCTCCACCCTGGACATGGGATCTTATCCCAGGGACCGACCCAAAACAACGCGGTCGCCGCAGGAGAGGCAGACGGAGCGGCCTACTGGTCAGACTTAGAAGGCGAGCACAACATCCACCGCTTCCGAGCATATTACTTGCCAATGTCCAATCTCTCGATAACAAGGTGGACATCAGAGATTGTAACATTCTCTGTTTCACGGAAACATGGCTCACTCGGGATATGTTGTCAGAGTCGGTACAGCCACCCAGTTTCTTCAGGCATCGTGCCGACAGAAACAAACATCTCTCTGGTAAGAAGGGCGGGGGTGTATGCCTTATGATTAATGACTCATTGTGTAATCATAACAACATACAGAAACTCAAGTCCTTTTGTTCACCTGACCTAGAACTCCTTACAATCAAATGCCGACTGCATTATCTACCAAGAGAATTCTCTTTGATTATAGTCACAGCCGTGTATATCCCCCCAAGCAGACTGTCACATCCTGACCAGCATAAGGGGTTATTGGTTATTGTAGTTTGGTCAGGATGTGGCAGGGGGTATTTGTTTTATGTGGTTCGGGGTTTAATGGGATATGTATTTATGTAAGAGGGGTGTTTGATTTATGTGTTCCGGGGTTTTTGGGTAATGTTCTTGTTTTGTATTTCTATGGTTTTCTATGTTGTGTATTTCTTTGTGTTGGCCTGGTATGGCTCTCAATCAGGAACAGCTAGCTGTACATCGTTGTTGCTGATTGAGAGTCATACTTAGGTAGCCCTGTTTCACCTGTCCCTTTGTGGGAAGTTGTTGTTTGCATAGCTGTGTGTGTAGCCTGCAATCCTGTTCGTTCGATCGTTTTCTTGTTTTGTTTAATTTTGTGTTCAATAAAAGTCCCTATGAGCACTCGACCCGCTGCGCCTTGGTCCACTACGTACGACGACCGTTACAGAACTTCCCACCACCAACGGACCAAGCAGCGGGCCCAGGAAGAGGAAGGATCCTGGGCCTGGGAGAGAAGGGAGTGCAGGACATTTTGGACATGGGAGGAGGTAATGGCAGGGGACAAGACCCTGCCATGGAAACAGGTGGAGACAGCGAGGGCGGAACGGCGAAAGTGGAGCGAAGAGCGGGCCCAACGTAGGATGCATGAGAGGCAGCCCCAAGAATTGTTTTTGGGGGGGCACACTGGTAGTTTGGCTGGGCCAGGGTTAAGCCCCGAGCCAACTCCCCGTGCTTATCGGAGGCAGCTTGTTACTGGTCAGGCCCCGTGCTATGGGGTGATGCGCACGGCGTCCAGGCCGAGCATTCATAGGCCGGTGTGCGCGGTGCCAGCGCCCCGCATTTGCCAGGGGGAAGTGGGCATCCAGCCAGTAAGGGTGGTGCCAGTACTGCGCTCAAGACTGCCAGTGCGCCTTCACGGCCCAGTGTATCCTGTTCCCGCTCCTCGCACTAGCCCTGAGGTGCGTGTTTCCTGTCTGGCACATCCAAAGCCAGCACCACGCACCAGGCCTCCAGTGCGTCAGCCCAGTCCAACTCATCCTGTTCCTGCTCCCCACACTAGCCTTGGGGTGCGTGTATCCAGTCTGGCATCTCCAGTACCAGCCCAACGCAACAGGCCTCCAGTGCGTCAGCCCAGTCCAACTCGTCCTGTTCCTGCTCCCCGCACTAGCCTTGGGGTGTGTGTATTCAGTCTGGCATCTCCAGTACCAGCCCCACGCACCAGGCCTCCAGTCCGTCAGCCCAGTCCAACTCGTCCTGTTCCTGCTCCTCGCACTAGCCTTGGGGTGCGTGTCTCCAGTCTGGTACCTCCACTACCAGCCCCACGCATCAGGCTTTCAGTGCGCAGTCTCCGTCCAGAGCTTCCGACGACAGTACCCCGTCCAGAGCTTCCGACGACAGTACCCCGTCCAGAGCGTCCGGCGACAGTGCCCCGTCTGGAGATGGCCTACAGTCCGGAACCGAGTGAGACGGCCTACAGTCCGGAACCGAGTGAGACGGCCTACAGTCCGGAACCGAGCGAGACGGCCTACAGTCCGGAACCGATTGAGACAGCCTACAGTCCGGAACCGAGTGAGACGGCCTACAGTCCAGAGCTCCCAGAGTCGCCCTACAGTCCAGAGCTCCCAGAGTCGCCCTACAGTCTGGAGCTCCCAGAATCATCCTTCTGCCTGAGGTCTACAGCGAAGTGCTTCAGCCTGAGGTCTACAGCGACGTGCCTCAGCAAGAGGTATTCAGCGGGGGTGGACAGGTTAGGTGGTGGACTAAAGCCAGAGCCTGAGCCACCTCCACAGTAGGAGGATTGGGGAGAGGGGGGGGGGTGTAGCACGGGAACCGTCGGTGACGGTAGCCACCCTCCCTTCCCTCCTTTTAGTTTGGGGGGTTTATTTTGTGTTTATTTTTGTGTGAGGTGCATCAGGGGTCTGCACCTTTAGGGGGGGGGGGGGGGTACTGTCACATCCTGACCAGTATAAGGGGTTATTGGTTATTGTAGTTTGGTCAGGATGTGGCAGGGGGTATTTGTTTTATGTGGTTCGGGGTTTAATGGGATATGTATTTATGTAAGAGGGGTGTTTGATTTATGTGTTCCGGGGTTTTTGGGTAATGTTCTTGTTTTGTATTTCTATGGTTTTCTATGTTGTGTATTTCTTTGTGTTGGCCTGGTATGGCTCTCAATCAGGAACAGCTAGCTGTACATCGTTGTTGCTGATTGAGAGTCATACTTAGGTAGCCCTGTTTCACCTGTCCCTTTGTGGGAAGTTGTTGTTTGCATAGCTGTGTGTGTAGCCTGCAATCCTGTTCGTTCGATCGTTTTCTTGTTTTGTTTAATTTTGTGTTCAATAAAAGTCCCTATGAGCACTCGACCCGCTGCGCCTTGGTCCACTACGTACAATGACCGTTACACAGACACCTCGACGGGCCTGAAAGAACTTCACTGGACTCCATGTAAACTGGAAACTATATATCCTGAGGCTGCATTTATTGTAGCTGGGAATTTTAACAAAACTAATCTGAGAACATGGCTTCCTAAATTCTATCAGCATATCGAATGCGCGACACGAGCTGGTAGCATTCTGGACCATTGTTACTCTAACTTCCGCGATGCATAGAAATCCCTCCCCCGCCCTGCCTCTGGAAAATCTGACCATGACTCCATTTTGTTGCTCCCAGCTTATAGACAGAAACTAAAACAGGAAACGCCCGTGCTCAGGTCTATCCAACGCTGGTCTGACCAATCCGATTCCACGCTTCAAGATTGCTTCGATCATGTGGACTGGGAAATGTTCCGGGTAGCTTCAAACAACAACATTGACGTATACGCTGACTAGGTGAGCAAGTTTATTAGCAAGTGCATCAGTGATGTTGTCCCCACTGTGACTATTAAAACCTTCTCTAAACAGAAACCGTGGATTGATGGCAGCATTCGTGCAAAACTGAAAATGCGAACCACAGCTTTTAATCATGGCAAGGTGACTGGAAACATGACCGAATACAAACAGTGTAGCTATTCCCTCCGCAAGGCAATCAAACAAGCACAGTGTCAGTATAGAGACAAAGTAGAGTTGCAATTCAATGGCTCAGACACGAGATGTATGTGACAGGGTCTACAGTCAATCACGGACTACAAAAAGAAAACCAGCCCCGTCGCGGACATCGATGTCTTGCTCCCAGACAAATGAAACAACTTATTTGCTCGCTTTGAGGACAATACAATGCCACGGCCCGCTACCAAAGCCTGTGGGCTGTCCTTCACCGTGGCAAACGTGAGTAAAACATTTAAACGTGTTAACCTTCGCAAGGCTGACGGCCCAGACGGCAACCCCAGCCGCGTCCTCCGAGCATGCGCAGGTAGTGTGTGGGGGTGTTTACTGGTGTGCTTACGGTAGAGGTCGACCGATTATGATTTTTCAACACCGATACCGATTATTGGAGGACCAAAAAAATGCCGATACCAATTAATCGGCCGATTTAAAAAAAATGTATTTGTAATAATGACAATTACAACAATACTGAATGAACACTTATTTTAACTTAATATAATACATCAATAAAATCAATTTAGCCTCAAATAAATAATGAAACATGTTCAATTTGGTTTAAATAATGCAAAAACAAAGTGTTGGAGAAGAAAGTAAAAGTGCAATATGTGCCATGTAAGAAAGCTAACGTTTAAGTGCCTTGCTCAGAACATGAGAACATATGAAAGCTGGTGGTTCCTTTTAACATGAGTCTTCAATATTCCCAGGTAAGAAGTTTTAGGTTGTAGTTATTATAGGAATTCTAGGACTATTTCTCTCTATACGATTTGTATTTCATATACCTTTGACTATTGGATGTTCTTATAGGCACTTTAGTATTGCCAGTGTAACAGTATAGCTTCCGTCCCTCTCCTCGCTCCTACCTGGGCTCGAACCAGGAACACATCGACAACAGCCACCCTCGAAGCAGCGTTACCCATGCAGAGCAAGGGGAACAACTACTCCAAGTCTCAGAACGAGTGACGTTTGAAACGCTATTAGCGAGCACCCCGCTAACTAGCTAGCCATTTCACATCGGTTACACCAGCCTAATCTTGGGAGTTGATAGGCTTGAAGTCATAAACAGCGCAATGCTTGAAGCATTGCGAAGAGCTGCTGGCAAAACGCATGAAAGTGCTGTTTGAATGAATGCTTACGAGCCTGCTGGTGCCTACCACCGCTCAGTCAGACTGCTCTATCAAAAAATAGACTTAATTAAAATATAATAAACACACAGAAATACGAGCCTTAGGTCCTTAATATGGTCGAATCCAGAAACTATCATCTCGAAAACAAAACGTTTTTTCTTTCAGTGAAATACGGAACCGTTCCGTATTTTATCTAACGGGTGGCATCCCTAAGTCTAAATATTCCTGTTACATTGCACAACCTTCAATGTTATGTCATAATTACGTACATTTCTGGCAAATTAGTTCGCAACGAGCCAGGTGGCCCAAACTGTTGCGTATACCCTGACTCTGCGTGCAATGAGCGCAAGAGAAGTGACACAATTTTACCTGGTTAATATTGCCTGCTAACCTGGATTTATTTTAGCTAAATATGGAGGTTTAAAAATATATACTTGTGTATTGATTTTAAGACATTGATGTTTATGGTTAGGTACACGTTGGAGCAATGACAGTCCTTTTTCGCGAATGCGCACCGCATCGATTATATGCAACGCAGGACAGGCTAGATAAACTAGTAATATCATCAACCATGTGTAGTTAACTAGGGATTATGATTGATTGATTGTTTTTTATAAGATAAGTTTAATGCTAGCTAGCAACTTACCTTGGCTTCTTACTGCATTCGCGTAACAGGCAGGCTCCTCGTGGAGTGCAATGTAAAGCAGGTGGTTAGAGCGTTGGACTAGTTAACCGTAAGGTTGCAAGATTGAATCCCCGAGCTGACAAGTTAAAAATCTGTCGTTCTGCCCCTGAACAAGGCAGTTAACCCACTGTTCCTAGGCCGTCATTGAAAATAAGAATGTGTTCTTAACTGACTTGCCTAGTTAAATAAAGGTGTAAAAAATAATAATAATAATAATAATATATATATATATATATATAATATAGGCAAATCGGTGTCCAAAAATACCGATTACCGATTGTTATGAAAATTTGAAATCGGCCCTAATTAATCGGCCATTCCGACTAATCGGTCGACCTCTAGTTTACGGACATATTCAATCAATCCCTATCAAAGTCTGCTGTGCCCACATGCTTCAAGATGGCCAAAAATGTTCCTGTTCCCAAGAAAACTAAGGTAACTGAACTAAATGACTACCGCCCCGTAGCACTCACTTCTGTCATCATGTCAAGTGCTTTGAGAGACTAGTCAAGCATCATATCACCTCCACCATACCTGACACCCTAGACCCACTCCAATTTGCTTACCGCCCCAATAGGGCCACAGACGACACAATCGCCATCACACTGCACACTGCCCTATCCCATCTGGACATGAGGAATACCTATGTAAGAATGCTGTTCATTGACTACAGCTCAGCATTTAACACTATAGCACCCTCCAAACTTGTCATTAAGCTCGAGAACCTGGGTCTCAATCCCGTCCTGGACTATGACGGGCCGCCCCCAGGTGGTGAGGGCAGGAAACATCTCCACCCCTCTGATCATCAACACAGGGGCCCCACAAGGGTGCGTTCTCAGCCCTCTCCTGTACTCCCTGTTCACCCATGACTGCGTGGCCCTGCATGCTTCCAACTCAATCATCAAGTTTGCAGACAACACTACAGTGGTAGGCTTGATTAGCAACAACGACGAGAGCCTACAGGGAGGAGATGAGGGCCCTCGGAGTGTGGTGTCAGGAAAATAACCTCTCACTCAACGTCAACAAAACAAAGGAGATGATCGTGGACTTCAGGAAACAGCAGAGGGAGCATCCCCCCATCCATATCGACGGGACAGTAATGGAGAAAGTTAAGTTCCTCGGCATACACATCACAAACTGAAATGGTCCACCCACACAGACAGTGTGGTGAAGAAGGTGCAACAGCGCCTCTTCAACCTCAGGAGGCTGAAGAAATTTGGCTTGTCACCTAAAACACACAAACTTTTACAGATGCACAATCGAGAGCATCCTGTCGAGCTGTATCACCGCCTGGTACGGCAACTGCACCGCCCTCAACCGCAAGGCTCTCCAGAGGGTAGTGAGGTCTGCACAACGCATCACCGGGGGCAAACTACATGCCCTCCAGGACACCTACAGCACCTGATGTCACAGGAAGGCCAAAAAGATCAAGGACAACAACCACCCGAGCCACTGTCTGTTCACCCCGCTATCATCCAGAAGGCGAGGTCAGGCCTTCCCTGTAGCTCAGTTGGTAGAGCATGGTGTTTGCAACGCATGGTGTTTGCAACGCCAGGGTTGTGGGTTCGATTCCCACGGGGGGCCAGTACAATTGTATGAAATGTAAGTCGCTCTGGATAAGAGCGTCTGCTAAATGACTAAAATGTAAAAAAATGTCAGTACAGGTGCATCAAAGTTGGGACCGAGAGACTGAAAAACAGCTTCCAGCTCAAGGCCATCAGACTGTTAAACAGCCATCATTAACAGAGTGGTTGCTGCCAACATATAGACTCAAATCTCAGGCCACTTTAATAAATGGATTTAATAAAAAGTATCACTAGTCACTTTAAATAACGCCACATTATATAACGTCTACATATCCTACATTACTCATCTCATATGTACAGTGAGGGAAAAAAGTATTTGATCCCCTGCTGATTTTGTACGTTTGCCCACTGACAAAGAAATGATCAGTCTAGAATCTTAATGGTAGGTTTATTTGAACAGTGAGAGGCAGAATAACAACAAAAAAATCCAGAAAAACGCATGTCAAAAATGTTATAAATTGATTTGCATTTTAATGAGGGAAATAAGTATTTGACCCCCTCTCAATCAGAAAGATTTCTGGCTCCCAGGTGTCTTTTATACAGGTAACGAGCTGAGATTAGGAGCACACTCTTAAAGGGAGTGCTCCTAATCTCAGTTTGTTACCTGTATAAAAGACACCTGTCCACAGAAGCAATCAATCAATCAGATTCCAAACTCTCCACTATGGCCAAGACCAAAGAGCTCTCCAAGGATGTCAGGGACAAGATTGTAGACCTACACAAGGCTGGAATGGGCTACAAGACCATCGCCAAGCAGCTTGGTGAGAAGGTGACAACATTTGGTGCGATTATTCGCAAATGGAAGAAACACAAAATAACTGTCAATCTCCCTCGGCCTGGGGCTCCATGCAAGATCTCACCTCGTGGAGTTGCAATGATCATGAGAACGGTGAGGAATCAGCCCAGAACTACACGGGAGAATCTTGTCAATGATCTCAAGGCAGCTGGAACCAGTCACCAAGAAAACAATTGGTCACACACTACGCCGTGAAGGACTGAAATCCTGCAGCGCCCGCAAGTTCCCCCTGCTCAAGAAAGCACATATACATGCCCGTCTGAAGTTTGCCAATGAACATCTGAATGATTCAGAGGACAACTGGGTGAAAGTGTTGTGGTCAGATGAGACCAAAATGGAGCTCTTTGGCATCAACTCAACTCGCCGTGTTTGGAGGATGAGGAATGCTGCCTATGATCCCAAGAACACCATCCCCACTGTCAAACATGGAGATTGAAACATTATGCTTTGGGGGTGTTTTTCTTCTAAGGGGACAGGACAACTTCACCGCATCAAAGGGACGATGGACGGGGCCATGTACCGTCAAATCCTGGGTGAGAACCTCCTTCCCTCAGCCAGGGCATTGAAAATGGGTCGTGGATGGGTATTCCAGCATGACAATGACGCAAAACACACAGCCAAGGCAACAAAGGAGTGGCTCAAGAAGAAGCACATTAAGGTCCTGGAGTGGCCTAGCCAGTCTCCAGACCTTAATCTCATAGAAAATCTGTGGAGGGAGCTGAAGGTTCGAGTTGCCAAACGTCAGCCTCGAAACCTTAACGCTTGCGTCCCACCTACTCAACAGCCAGTGTAATCCCGTGGCGCGATATTCAAATACCTTAGAAATGCTATTACTTCAATTTCTCAAACATATGACTATTTTACACCATTTTAAAGACAAGACTCTCGTTAATCTAACCACACTGTCCGATTTCAAAAAGGCTTTACAACGAAAGCAAAACATTAGATTATGTCAGCAGAGTACCCAGCCAGAAATAATCAGACACCCATTTTTCAAGCTTGCATATAATGTCACATAAACCCAAACCACAGCTAAATGCAGCACTAACCTTTGATGATCGTCATCAGATGACAATCCTAGGACATTATGTTATACAATACATGCATGTTTTGTTCAATCAAGTTCATATTTATGTCAAAAACCAGCTTTTTACATTAGCATGTGACTAGCATGTGACTAGCATTCCCACCGAACACTTCCGGTGAATTTACTAAATTACTCACGATAAACGTTCACAAAAAACAGAACAATTATTTTAAGAATTATAGATACAGAACTCCTTTATGCACTCGCTATGTCTGATTTTAAAATAGCTTTTCGGTGAAAGCACATTTTGCAATATTCTGAGTAGATAGCCTGGCCATCACAGGGTAGCTATTTTGACACCCACCAAGTGTGGTACTCACCAAACTCCGATTTACTATTAGAAAAGTTTGATTACCTTTGCTGTTCTTCGTCAGAATGCACTCCCAGGACTTCTACTTCAATAACAAATGTTGGTTTTGTTCCAAATAATCCATAGTTATATCCAAATAGCGGCGTTTTGTTTGTGTGTTCAAGACACTATCCGAAGGGTAAAGAAGGGTGACGCGCCCGACGCGTTTCGTGACAAAGAATTTCAAAATATTCCATTACCGTACTTCGAAGCATGTCAAACGCTGTTTAAAATCAATTTTTATGCTATTTTTCTCATAAAAAAGCGATAATATTCCGACCGGGAGTCGTTTTCGTTCAAAGAGAGAGAAAGTAAACATGGTGTCGGCTCGTGCACGCGCCTCCAGTCTCATTGTCCTCAGATCGACCACTTACCAAATGCGCTAATGTTTTTCAGCCATGGCCTGCAAAGCCACCATTCATCGTTCTGGCGCCTTCTGAGAGCCTATGGGAGCGTTAGAAAATGTCACGTTATGCCAGAGATCCCCTGTTTTGGTTAGAGATGATCAAGAAGGCCAAGAAAAAGTCAGAGAGAGCGCTTCCTGTTTGGAATCTTCTTAGGTTTTGGCCTGCCAAATGAGTTCTGTTATACTCACAGACACCATTCAAACAGTTTTAGAAACTTTAGGGTGTTTTCTATCCAAATCAAACAATTATATGCATATTCTAGTTACTGGGCAGGAGTAGTAATCCGATTAAATCGGGTATGTTTTTTATCCGTCCGTGCAAATACTGCCTCCTATCCCCAACAGGTTAATGACTTGGAGAAGATCTGCAAAGAGGAGTGGGACAAAATCCCTCCTGAGATGCGTGTAAACCTGGTGGCCAACTACAAGAAACGTCTGACCCCTGTGATTGCCAACAAGTACTAAGTCATGTTATGCAGAGGGGTCAAATAATTATTTCCCTCATTAAAATGCTAATCATTTTATAACATTTTTGACATGCGTTTTTCTGGATTTTTTTGTTGTTATTCTGTCTCTCACTGTTCAAATAAACCTACCATTAAAATTATAGACTGATAATTTCTTTGTCAGTGGGCAAACGTACAAAATCAGCAGGGATCAAATACTTTTTTCCCTCACTCTATATACTGTATTCTGTACCATCTACTGCATCTTGCCTATGCCGCACGGCCAACACTCATCTATATATTTGTATGTACATATTCTTATTCATCCCTTTACATTTGTGCCTATAAGGTAGTTGTTGTGAATTTGTTAGATATTACTGCACTGTCGAAACTAGAAGCACAAGCATTTTGCTACACTCGCATTAACATCTGCTAACCATATGTGAACAATAAAATGTCATTTGATTTGATACCTGTTCCCAGGACACCACCAGTGTGGCTGACCAGCCACACAATCAAACTCTTGTCTGAGACAGAGGAGAACCAAGCACGGAAATCCCCCTGAGGAATGTGGCTGTGCTCCTATGTGGGGACACCAGACCATCATGCCATTCCATTTGAGTCTGACCCTGGTGGAGTTGAGCGGGCACAGCCCCGCCCTGTCTGAGAAACAGTAATACTCACTGGCCAGGTGAACGGTGATGGTGCGGCTGGTCAGAGCTCCAAAAGGGCCGGCACTCACACAGTTGTAGCCCCCCTCCACCCCTTGAGGCGTCCGGCCATCCACAGAGGTGGGCAGCACCAGCAGTGAGCCATTGGCCAGGGTCCTGAGGGAGTCCCCTTCCCCCTCCAGTACGGGGAGACCATCCTGCAGCCAGGTGACGTTGAGGGGCGTGTCCAGGGGCATGGCCCCCAGGTGACAGTCCAGCAGCAGAGGCTGTCCCGGCTCCAGCACCACGAGGACAGGCCCCGCCCCACAGCTCAGCTCCACCGTCACAGGCTTCTCTGGAGGGGAAGAGAAGGGGGGAGAGAGAGTTAGACTCCAAATCCTGACATGAGTGGTCTGAGATTAGTGTGCATGGTGAGACAGGTCCGCGGGAGAGATGGAGGAGGGAGATAAGGAATGAAGGGGCGAAACAAGGAAATGTCAAATTACTACAAAACACGCAACTGCTTATCTTTAGAATGCTTTAAGGTTCTTCCGTGTAGTTTGTACATTCCAGTGTTCATCTTTGGCTGTATGCATATCCCCGTTTACAGCGGCATAGGTGAACTTCACATCCTGTTGATCAACCTGTGTACTGTCAGGTTTACGGAGTTGTAATATGTCCAGAAAAGTGTTGGGCAAACAACAACCAACAATCATACATTTTGAAGTCAGAGACTATTCCCAGAGCGAAAAGTCCAAAAACACAGCATATTGCAAGCAACAGATGAGAATTTGTACAGTGCATTCGAAAAGTATTCAGACCCCTTCGCTTTTTCCACATTTTGTTACATTACAGCCTTAATAAAATGTATTAAATAAAAAAAAATGAATCTACACACAATACCCCATAATGACAAAGCGAAAACTGTTTTTTAGAAATGTTTGTTAATTTATAAAAAATAAAACCAGAAATACTTAATTTACATAACTATTCAGACCCTTTGCTACGAGACTCAAAATTGAACTCCGGTGCATCCTGTTTCCATTGATCATCCTTGAGATGTTTCTACAACATGATTGGAGTCATTCTGACAGAGCTCCAGAGATCCTCTGTGGAGATGGGAGAACCTTCCAGAAAGACAACCATCTCTGCAGCACTCCACCAATCAGGCCTTTATGGTAGAGTGACCAGAAGGAAGCCACTCATCAGTAAAAAAGGCACATGACAGCCCACTTGGAGTTTGCCAAAAGGCACCTAAAGGACTCTGACCATGAGAAACAAGATTCTCTTGTCTGATGAAACCAAGATTGAACTCGTCGGCCTGAATGCATGGAGGAAACATGGCACCATCCCTACTGTGAAACATGGTGGTGGCAGCATCATGCTGTGGGGATATTTTTCAGCGGCAGGGACTGGGAGACTAGTCAGGATCGAGGGAAAGATGAACGAAGCAAAGTACAGAGAGATCCTTGATGAAAACCTGCTCCAGAGTGCTCAGGACCTCAGACTGGGGAGAAGGTTCACCTTCCAACAGGACAACGACCCTAAGCACACAGCCAAGACAACGCAGGAGTAGCTTCAGGACAAGTCTCTGAACGTCCTTGAGCGGCCCAGCCAGAGCCTGGACTTGAACCCGATCGAACATCTCTGCACCACTCCCCATCCAACCTGACAATGCTTGAGAGGATCTGCAGAGAAGAATGGGAAAAACTCCCCGAAAACAGGTGTACCCAGCTTGTAGCATCATACCTAAGAAGACTTGAGGCTGTAATCACTGCCAAAGGTGTTTCAACAAAGTACAGAGTAAAAAGTCTGAAACTTATGTAAAATGTGATATTTCAGTTTTTGTATCTATTGTTCTGTATAGTTGGTGTCAGTGGATCTCCTTCTGTTGTTTGGCTGAAAAGCCACGATCAATGTACCGTATAGAACTGTCTCATAGTGAACATACTGTTCATGTCAAGAGATCCATGTGGCTAGCCATACAGGAACATAAGTGAACATGCACATCTCATTCACACTCATCTCATACACCCCCCCCCCCCCCCCCCCCCACACACACACACACAAACCCGGGTGGGTTTCCCTCTGGTTCTGTTTTGAGCGAGGCCTTGGATTAATTAACTTAATGGGAGATGGAATTGTTTCCTTGATTAAATGGGGGCTGACCCTCCACCCCTGTCTCAGAGCAGGATAATGCTCTCAAAGCCTCCACTACACACACACACATCACACCCTGGCATACATCTACCACACAAACACAAAACACACAAAGCTCCAGTGTCCCTATTTATGGGCATCTGTTTTTTGTTGTGTGTGTGTGTGTGTGTGTGTGTGTGTGTGTGTGTGTGTGTGTGTGTGTGTGTGTGTGAGAGAGAAAGAGACAGCACCTGAAAGCAGCAGTGTGCTGTTCTGTTCTCCAGAGGTGTTCCTGGGATGAATAAACACAGCAGAGGAGCCTATTTTTCATCAGCTAATAAAAGAGGGCTGCCTGCTGTATGTCTGGCAGCTGTAGCCAAGGCACGCTCAGTCACCCCAGCTCACCTCCACTGCTCCTCTCTCTTCTCCTCCATTTACACTAATTAGGTCTTATTAAGTCATTAAACCATTTGCTGCCATTTCCCTGCTCACTGCCAGAGGTTTTACTGGACCCTTCTGTGTGGAAGCCATTACCCCACATACACACACAATGACCCACACTACCACCTCCAGCTACAGTAATCACATCAACTACCCTGTGAAGAGAGACAGATCACAACATATTACTGCACTGAGACACAGAGTTATCATCACTCAGAGATGTTATGCCTGTCCAGTACGGATGGCGAGTAGGGGGGCTATGAGGTATCCATCTGAGCATGTGCAGTAGAGTCGGGGCTAAGCGGGCTGGGGTCCACTCCAGAAGACCCCTGCTGGGCATTCATACTGAGCCATGGTGAATGGACAACATGGCAGGGAGCTCCTAGCGTACACGCACACACCATTGATTTCAAAGTTTAACAAACTATACAACTCTATGCACAAATACTATTTTTTTTTAAATCCACAGAAACATTTACCTTTGGGAGGGTTGTGACTTGTTTTTATTGGGCACAGGGGAGGAATGTAGTGCATTTCTTTCCCTGGTTGACATTGCTCTTTTGCAGGTTTTACTATATAATGTATATCAATTCCATCCTAGCCACATTTCCTCATCTGCTTGCATGCTCCTCCCCTATATCAAGGTGCATTGGTACTTCCCTTATGCACTATGCTTTTCCACATGCTATTTTGTACGATACCAAAGGTCAATATAGTCTACCAGTCTGTCTATCCTGCCCTCTATCCATCATTCATAGTGACAATAGCAGTAGGTGGATCGTTTGTCCAGATCTGCAATAGACTAAGTAGCAATCATACCAGGTATTCAAAGCTGCATACATTTTCCATGTGAATCCACAAGCACAAATAAGAATAGTTGATAGGCAGCAGAGAGGCCAGGTGCATCATTGAGCATGAAAGAACAGTAGACATGAGACATGCAGCTCAAAAAGCTCTGCTATTGATCTTGTTAAGGGACAACACCATTATCCTAGACTAGCCTACAACACCACAATGTGATGAATAATTGCATTATTGTTTTCAAGCGAGTACAACATTTGAATCTAGGCTTCAGTGAAAAATGTCATTTGAATAATGGCGCAAAAGCCCTGTGATTTGAATGTTTCATTCCATTTGGATCAGTTGTAGGTCTACTTTCTGCACTTTATAAAAGGTCCAGAAAGGCACAGTAGCAGGTCAGTCTTGCTGTATTTTTACTTCCGATGCTGAGATGCTCTGTCTGTTGCGGATCATCATTCACCCAAATCGTCATACAGTAATGTGGCCACATGCTCCCGGCAGGCCCAGTTATTCAGGAAAGTTTAACATGCGCTCTTCCTCCTCTCCAATCCGGGCGGCTCTTCCTCAAACACCTATAAGTTAACACCTTAATATAGCCTACATATTTGTAATTGAACTTTTAAAATGTATAACCTTTTATATATGTGTCATAAACACAACCAGTCACAATGTATTCATCTGACTAAGCTACTTCTAAAGTCTCCTGCAGGCATGTGGAGGTTCGTCCAAAATATCATTCCAGCATCCTCAAAATCCCTTGACATGAACCAGTTTTCCATCCAAACTTTTTATGCGAGTAAAGTTGCTACATGTCGGATAAAAAAAATGACAGGCCTGATGGAAACAGCTAATTTGTTGGTAAACTTTCAAATGTTGACAAAAACAAATATGCTAGACAAGGTGGGATATTTTTGTGTCCCAAAAAATATGAATGTCACTGGAAACGCATTTATGCGCAAATATTGATATAAAAACCATCATATCGAAGTAAACTTTGGAGTCACGCGATGATATGGTGTGTGGTCCTCCCACTACAGCTCGGGAAACCATGCAGTTTATTAAACTACAGATTAAATAAATTATGATGAATTTCACAGGGTGATGAAAGTGCAAGGTGATGAGCTTGATGCTCCTTTCAATGCTAAATATCGAGGGTCTTATTCTGGTGACATGATGATCGATGCTTGGCTGCCGCTTGACAAATAAAAATGATTTTGCATCTTTGTCAATAATAATCTCATCATGTAGGCTATACCCGCACAGTATTTCCGAGCTGTTGGCTAGAGCGCATGTGCCAGTACCAGATTGGGCAGATTCGCTAT
Organism: Salmo trutta; assembly: GCF_901001165.1. Taxonomy (NCBI): domain Eukaryota; kingdom Metazoa; phylum Chordata; class Actinopteri; order Salmoniformes; family Salmonidae; genus Salmo; species Salmo trutta. Next base: position 15,629,217 of record NC_042968.1, read on the forward strand.
ACATACATTTTTAGGGACAAAATCCTAACGTAGGCGGAGAGCTAATAATGCCATGGAAACTCATTTAACTTGTATTTTTTTATTCAGTATATGGGAATTTAACCACAAAAGTTTTTTATGTGCACTATGTATTTACGCACATACTTTTATCCGCAACAAGTCAATTTGATGGAAACAACTCTGATGGGGAAATGAGCATATTGTTTTTATGCGGATTTTAGAAAATTAACATTAAATCTTTCGCCAATTGGATGGAAACCAAGTTATAGACACCTTAAAGACTCTGACAAGTGCGCTAGTCATGCAGGCATAATCGAAGTGACATTGTTCACCAGCAGACAAGCCAAAACAAGTTTGTAAGAATTGTACTTAAACTCCCCCTCATACTCATCTGGAGTTCGAGCATTTTAAGCAGCTAGGCTGGCTATCTGTGGACAAAAGAGTAGTATTAATTCAACTTGGTTTGGTCCCCAGAATTATCATGGAGAGAGTTCAGTACAGTGCAGTAGAGTACAGTATAGTTCAGTACAGTAGAATATACTGTACTGTAATATACTCTACTTTTCTTCACTATACTGCACTGTACTACTGTATTGTATTGGACTGTACTCTACTGTGCTCTACTCACTGTACTATCCAAACTTATGAAAACACATCTATTATAGGTTCAGATTTGGTCCAGTCCGGTCTGTCTGTAGACATTAACAGGGTGGACTTATCAAATTTCAACTACACGACCAAAAGTATGTGGACACCTGCTCGTTGAACATATCATTCGGAAATCATGGGCATTAATATGGAGTTGGTCCCCCCTTTGCTGCTATGACAGTCTCCACTCTTCTGGAAAGGCTTTCCACTAGATCTTGGAACATTGTTGCTGGGACTTGCTTCCATTCAGCCACAAGAACATTAGTGAGGTCGGGCAATGATGTTGGCCAATTAGGCCTGGCTCACAGTCGGCATTCCAATTCATCCCAAAGGTGTTCGATGGGCTTGAGGTCAGGACTCTGTGCAGGCCAGTCAAGTTCTTCCACAACGATCTCGACAAAACATATCTGTATGGACCTTGCTTTGTGCACAAGGGCATTGTCATGCTGAAACAGGAAAGGGCTTTACCCAAACTGTTGCCACAAAGTTGGAAGCACAGAATTGTCTCGAATTTCATTGTATGCTGTAGTGTTAAGATCTCCCTCCACTGGAACTAAGTGACCTAGATCTAACCATGAAAAACAACTCCAGACCATTATTCCTCCTCCACCAAACTTTACAGTTGGCACTATGCATTGGGGCAGGTAGCGTTCTCCTGGCATCCGCCAAACCCAGACTCGTCCGTTGGACTGCCAGATGGGGAAACGGGATTCATCACTCCAGAGAACGCGTTTCCACTGCTCCAGAGTCCAATAGCGGCGAGCTTTACACCACTCCAGCCGACGCTTGGCATTGCGCATGGTGATCTTAAGCTTGTGTGCGGCTGCTCGGCCATGGAAACCCATTTCATGAAGCTCCTGATGAACAGTTCTTGTGCTGACTTTTCTTCCAAAGGCAATTTGGAACTCGGTAGTGAGTGTTGCAACCGAGGACAGACAATTTTTACTCGCTACGCGCTTCAGCACTAGGCGGCCCCATTCTGTGAGCTTGTGTGACCTACCAATTCGCGGCTGAGCAGTTGTTGCTCCTAGATGCCATTGGACTCTGGAGCAGTGGAAATGGGTTCTCTGAAATGATGAATCACAGCATTTATAGTTGACTGGGACAGCTCTAGCAGGGCAGAAATTTGACGAACTGAGTTGTTGGAAAGGTGGCATCCTATGACGGTGCCACGTTGAAAGTCACTGAGCTCTTCAGTAAGGCCATTCTGCTGGCAATGTTTGTCTATGGAGATCGCATGGCTGTGTGCTTGATTTTGTACACCTGTCAGAAACGGGTGTGGCTAAAATAGCCGAATCCACTAATTTGAAGGGGTGTCCACATACTTTTATATTTATAGTGTACTTTTCAACATCGATGGTCGGTGCTCAGTGGGTGAGAATGCTAGTTAGAGTAAGTGGAAAGAGAGGGGGCTCATGGGTATGTGTCAGTAAGAGCTGGGAGAGGTGACATTAACTGGAGGGGAGAGAGAAAGGGAGGTTGTCCAGACTCATACTGTTGTAACACTCTTGGTTTGACCGCCAGACAACAGAAACACAAAGAAAACAGTTATGAGCTGAACACAACAGTATGCCAGTGGAAGGGAGGACAGTAGCAGGTGACCCAACTGTGGTTTGTCACTATTATGATTTCCAATTGTAGCAATTACAGATTATTTGGTAATTCCTTTAAAATTCGTAATTCCGTTACCAAATTGGTAACCACTTATGGTAGCTCTACCATTACGTGTTACTTCTGTGTACTTTGGGTCGTTGTGTAATTGGGTCGTTGAGGTAGTTAGTAGCTAGCCAACCGTTACTGACTAGCAGCGCTGTAGATACTAATACATTACAACGGAACGATTTGACTAGTGCAGTGTTAGCTAGCTAGCTACATAGCTGTCTTTGTCATAGCTTGATAATTGTGTAGTTTAGTAATTATCGAGGTTAGCTAGGTTAGCTAGCCAGCTATTTCCGTCCCCCGCGACGCCATTGTTCCATACCCAGCCAACTATTATCGACGAGCAGCATTGTAGAAACTAAATACGTTACAAAGGAACGTCTTGATTAGTGTTATGTTATGTTAGCTAGCTACAAAGTTGCTTTTGTATAATAGCCAACCTCTACCGACTAGCAGCACTGTAGAAACTATTACATTACAACGGAACGATTTGACTAGTGCAGTGTTAGCTAGCTAGCTACATAGCTGTCTTTGTCATAGCTTGATAATTGTGTAGTTTAGTAATTATCGAGGCTAGCTAGGTTAGCTAGCCAGCTATTTCCGTCCCCCGCGACGCCATTGTTCCATACCCAGCCAACTATTACCGACGAGCAGCATTGTAGAAACTAAATACATTACAAAGGAACGTCTTGATTAGTGTTATGTTATGTTAGCTAGCTACAAAGTTGCTTTTGTATAATAGCCAACCTCTACCGACTAGCAGCACTGTAGAAACTATTACATTACAACGGAACGACTTGATTAGTGTAGTGTTGTGTTAGTTAGCTAGCATTTTCGTCATTTTAGTCAATAAGATTTTCGCAACGTAAGCTTAACTTTCTGAACATTCGAGACGTGTAGTCCACTTGTCATTCCAATCTCCTTTGCATTAGCGTAGCCTCTTCTGTAGCTTGTCAACTATGTGTCTGGCTATCCCTGTTCTCTCCCCTCTGCACAGGCCATACAAACGCTTCACACCGCGTGGCCGCTGCCACTCTAACCTGGTGGTCCCAGCGCGCACGACCCACGTGGAGTTCCAGGTCTCCGGCAGCCTCTGGAACTGCCGGTCTGCGGCCAACAAGGCTGAGTTCATCTCAGCCTATGCTACCCTCCAGTCCCTAGACTTCCTGGCGCTGACGGAAACATGGATTACCACAGATAACACTGCTACTCCTACTGCTCTCTCCTCGTCTGCCTACGTGTTCTCGCATACCCCTAGAGCATCGAGCCAGCGGGGTGGTGGCACTGGAATCCTCATCTCTCCCAAGTGGACATTCTCTCTTTCTCCCCTGACCCATCTGTCTATCTCCTCATTTGAATTCCATGCTGTCACAGTTACCAGCCCTTTCAAGCTTAACATCCTTATCATTTATCGCCCTCCAGGTTCCCTTGGAGAGTTCATCAATGAGCTTGATGCCTTGATAAGTTCCTTCCCTGAGGATGGCTCACCTCTCACAGTTCTGGGTGACTTTAACCTCCCCACGTCTACCTTTGACTCATTCCTCTCTGCCTCCTTCTTTCCACTCCTCTCCTCCTTTGACCTCACCCTCTCACCTTCCCCCCCTACTCACAAGGCAGGCAATACGCTTGACCTCATCTTTACTAGATGCTGTTCTTCCACTAATCTCATTGCAACTCCCCTCCAAGTCTCCGACCACTACCTTGTATCCTTTTCCCTCTCGCTCTCATCCAACACTTCTCGCTCTGCCCCTACTCGGATGATATTGCGCCGTCCCAACCTTCGCTCTCTCTCTCCCGCTACTCTCTCCTCTTCCATCCTATCATCTCTTCCCTCTGCTCAAACCTTCTCCAACCTATCTCCTGATTCTGCCTCCTCAACCCTCCTCTCCTCCCTTTCTGCATCCTTCGATTTTCTCTGACCCCTATCCTCCAGGCCGGCTCGGTCCTCCACTCCTGCGCCGTGGCTCGACGACTCACTGCGACCTCACAGAACAGGGCTCCGGACAGACGAGCGGAAATGGAGGAAAACTCGCCTCCCTGCGGACCTGGCATCCTTTCACGCCCTCCTCTCTACATTTTCCTCTTCTGTCTCTGCTGCTAAAGCCACTTTCTACCACTCTAAATTCCAAGCATCTGCCTCTAACCCTAGGAAGCTCTTTGCTACCTTCTCCTCCCTCCTGAATCCTCCTCCCCCTCCCCCCTCTCTGCGGATGACTTCGTCAACCATTTTGAAAAGAAGGCTGATGACATCCGATCCTCGTTTGCTAAGCCAAAGGACACCGCTGGTCCTGCTCACACTGCCCTACCCTGTGCTTTGACCTCTTTCTCCCCTCTCTCTCCAGATGAAATCTCGCGTCTCGTGACGGCCGGCCGCCCAACAACCTGCCCACTTGACCCTATCCCCTCCTCTCTTCTCCAGACCATTTCCGGAGACCTTCTCCCCTACCTCACCTCGCTCATCAACTCATCCTTGACCGCTGGCTACGTCCCTTCCGTCTTCAAGAGAGCGAGAGTTGCACCCCTTCTGAAAAAACCTACACTCGATCCCTCCGATATCAACAACTAGAGACCAGTATCCCTTCTTTCTTTTCTCTCCAAAACTCTTGAACGTGCCGTCCTTGGCCAGCTCTCCTGCTATCTCTCTCAGAATGACCTTCTTGATCCTAATCAGTCAGGTTTCAAGACTGGGCATTCAACTGAGACTGCTCTTCTCTGTGTCACGGAGGCTCTCCGCACTGCTAAAGCTAACTCTCTCTCCTCTGCTCTCATCCTTCTAGACCTATCTGCTGCCTTTGATACCGTGAACCATCAGATCCTCCTCTCCACCCTCTCCGAGCTGGGCATCTCCGGCGCGGCCCACGCTTGGATTGCGTCCTACCTGACGGGTCGCTCCTACCAGGTGGCGTGGCGAGAATCTGTCTCCGCACCACGTGCTCTCACCACTGGTGTCCCCCAGGGCTCTGTTCTAGGCCCTCTCCTATTCTCACTATACACCAAGTCACTTGGCTCGGTCATATCCTCACATGGTCTTTCCTATCATTGCTACGCAGACGACACACAATTAATCTTCTCCTTTCCCCCTTCTGATAACCAGGTGGCGAATCGCATCTCTGCATGTCTGGCAGACATATCAGTGTGGATGACGGCTCACCACCTCAAGCTGAACCTCGGCAAGACGGAGCTGCTCCTCCTCCCGGGGAAGGACTGCCCGTTCCATGATCTCACCATCACGGTTGACAACTCCCTTGTGTCCTCCTCCCAGAGTGCTAAGAACCTTGGCGTGACCCTGGACAACACCCTGTCGTTCTCCACTAACATCAAGGCGGTGACCCGATCCTGTAGGTTCATGCTCTACAACATTCGCAGAGTATGACCCTGCCTCACACAGGAAGCGGCGCAGGTCCTAGTCCAGGCACTTGTCATCTCCCGTCTGGATTACTGCAACTCGCTGTTGGCTGGGCTCCCTGCCTGTGCCATTAAACCCCTACAACTCATCCAGAACGCCGCAGCCCGTCTGGTGTTCAACCTTCCCAAGTTCTCTCACGTCACCCCGCTCCTCCGCTCTCTCCACTGGCTTCCAGTTGAAGCTCGCATCCGCTACAAGTCCATGGTGCTTGCTTACGGAGCTGTGAGGGGAACGGCACCTCCGTACCTTCAGGCTCTCATCAGGCCCTACACCCAAACAAGGGCACTGCGTTCATCCACCTCTGGCCTGCTCGCCTCCCTACCTCTGAGGAAGCACAGTTCCCGCTCAGCCCAGTCAAAACTGTTCGCTGCTCTGGCACCCCAATGGTGGAACAAGCTCCCTCACAACGCCAGGACAGCGGAGTCAATCACCACCTTCCAGAGACACCTGAAACCCCACCTCTTTAAGGAATACCTGGGATAGGATAAAGTAATCCTTCTAACCCCCCCCCAAAAGATTTAGATGCACTATTGTAAAGTGGTTGTTCCACTGGATATCTTAAGGTGAATGCACCAATTTGTATGTCGCTCTGGATAAGAGCGTCTGCTAAATGACTTAAATGTAAATGTACTTTCATTATCCTCCCTCCTGAGCATGGGCCCTCAGACCATCAAAAGGTTCTACAGCTGCACCACTGAGAGCATCTTGATTGGTTGCATAACCACTTGGTATGGCAACTGCTGTGCATCTGACCGCAAAGCGCTAAGTGCTTCCGTGGGAAGATGAAGGTGGGAGTGCTGCAATTTAGCGCTACAGATGGCTATATGCCCACGCTACAGACGGCTACATCAGTCTGCTAGTAAAGGACTAGTAAAGGCCCAGTGTAGAGGTCGACCGATTATGATTTTTCAACGCCGATACCGATTATTGGAGGACCAAAAGGGCCGATACCGTTTAATCAGACGTTTTTTTCCCCTTTCTTTATTTGTAATAATGACAATTACAACAACACTGAATGAACACTTATTTTAACTTAGTTTTTCTCGATTGTTTACACACATTTTCTGAAAGCATGCCTCATATTCTCAGAACTCTACACACAAATCAAAAAACACACACAATGGGCAAAACCCCTCAATTCTCCAGCAAAATGAAACTTTACATTCAAAACAATGTTATTTCTTATCAAAATGGTATTTTGTTTTCAAATGACACACAAACCATCATATGAATTGACATTTATAAGAACCAGTTGAACACTGATGTGCTCAATGTTAAACACTATGATGAATGGAAAACACTTGTTCTCCATTCATCATAATGACTTAGGCCTTTTTTTGGTTCAGCGTTGCCATTACTACAGACAGTACATACATGGCTTCCCTGTGGCTCAGTTGGTAGAGCATGGTGTGTGCAACGCCAGAGTTGTGGGTTCGATTCCCACGGGGGGCCAGTACAAAAAAAAATGTATGAAGTGTATGCACTCACTAAGTTGCTCTGGATAAGAGCGTCAGCTAAATGACTAAAATGTAAATGTAATAAGTGTGTTGTAAAATATTTGAGAGTATTGTTTTTATACTCAGAACACACAAATACACGGTAACAAATATATTTTATTTTTCCCACAAAAACAATGTACAGTGTACATCCCATTCCCAACCAACACAAAGTTGCACATACAGTGGTCTACATACAAAACAGAATAATTTAATGTATACAGTTACAGTAAAACATGTTTTAAAAAAAAAATAAAACTATGCTGCATCCTCTCTTCTGTTGCGGTCTGGCCACAGCACCTCATCCACATCACAAGCAATGTTTTCCCTGGCCAAGCAGCGGGGGAAATATCGCCTAGCATGGCGATTCCAGCCATGAAAAGCATCAGCTGCTATATCTCAACATGCGTCTTCCATAGCTTGGAGAAGAGCTATATGCGTTTGTGGATTTCGGTCATACACTTTCCTACTCCAGGCAGAAAAAAATTCCTCAATAGGATTGAGGAATGGAGAATATGGAGGGATATAAACAACTAAAAAGCGTGGGTGGGCAATGAACCAGTTACGAACCAGAGCAGCCCTGTGGAAACTTACGTTGTCCCAAATGACAACGTACCTGAGCTGCTCTGGGCCATCTACCTGATCTGGTGGAATGAGTGTGTTGTGTAGGGTGTCCAGGAATGTGATCAGATGGGCGGTGTTGTAGGGGCCAAGGGTAGCATGGTGATGGATGACGCCGTGGTGGGTAATCGCTGCACACATTGTGATGTTCCCTCCGCGCTGGCCAGGGACTTGAACAATGGCACGCTGGCCGATGATATTCCTTCCCCTCTTTCGTCTTTTTGTGAGGTTGAATCCAACCTCTAGCTCAAGGACTCTCACGGAGTGGTCACTATTGTGAAGCACAATCATTATGATTACAATACTGAAATATGTATAATTTATACAGTGTTGAGAGTATGCATCAATTGTGGGATTGTATAGGACTCACTTGCACATAGTTATTTCGCAATTCTTTGACTCTTTCTGAATTGCGTTCAAATGGCACCCTATAGACCTGCTTCATCCTGAAATTATTTCTGTGCAAGACACGGTCCAGTGTTGATAAGCTTACCCTATCAATATTTTGAAATCTCATTGTTTTCTATTATTTTTCTTTGTATTTGCCGTAATGTTATGGCGTTATTTTCTAGGACCATGTTCATGATTTCAGTTTCCTGTTCAGGAGACAGAACACGTTCCCGACCACCTTGTGTTGGTAATCTTTCAGTTCTGCCAAACAAATAGTAAAATACTGTAAATACAAAGTAGGAATACATTTCCCAAATACTTGAAACATACTTTATTTTACAGTCCTACAGAACAGTCCACAGGCAATACTGTACTACTGTACTGCAATTTTCTAGTGAGAGTAGATTTCTTACCTATTCTCATTTCGGAATGTCCGGATGATGGATGCTACAGTGTACCTGCTCAAATTTGGCTGTACTCTTTGCCCAGCCTCCCTCATTGTTAGACCATGGTTGACCACATGATCAACCAAAGTGGCTCGGATCTCAGAGATTACGGTCCTTGGCCTTCCTCGTCCTCGTCCTTCCCGTCCTCCTCCTCTTACTCTCACTCCTCTGGCTCTGCCTCCGTTTCCAATGTTGGCATCCATTGCTCCAAAACAGAAGAGCTCACCTGTTGCCCTTTTATGCTAAAGCTCTGATTGCTAATTGTAAAACTGTGTGACGGGTGTTTGCCCATGTGATGAGTCAGTGTGCATATTTGAATGGCAGTGTGTTCATTGTGAAAACAAGAGATTTTCTGCATGAAAATTGTGCCAAATGCAAAGAATTGTGTATAGTGTTTTGAAAAAAGTGTGTTTTAGAACTGCAATTTGAGTGTAAAGCAGGAATTGTGCTTGTAGTTTAGCAGAATTGGTTCAGGGGGTTGGTGCATGAGTTACATGTTGTGGTCATTGTGTCTCAAGTAACAGTATGTGTGTGTAAACAATTGAGAAAAACTGTAATATAATACATCAATAAAATCAATTTAGCCTCAAATAAATAATGAAACATGTTCAATTTGGTTTAAATAATGCAAAATAAAAAGTGTTGGAGAAGAAAGTAAAAGTGCAATATGTGCCATGTAAGAAAGCTGACGTTTAAGTGCCTTGCTCCGAACATGAGAACATATGAAAGCTAGTGGTTCCTTTTAACATGAGTCTTCAATATTCCCAGGTAAGAAGATTTAGGTTGTAGTTATTATAGGAATTATAGGACTATTTCTCTCTATACGATTTGTATTTCATATACCTTTGATTATTGGATGTTCTTATAGGCACTTTAGTATTGCCAGTGTAACAGTATAGCTTCCGTCCCTCTCCTCGCTCCTACCTGGGCTCGAACCAGGAACACATCGACAACAGCCACCCTCGAAGCAGCGTTACCCATGCAGAGCAAGGGGAACTACTCCAAGTCTCAGAGCGAGTGACGTTTGAAACGCTATTAGCGCGCACCCCGCTAACTAGCTAGCCATTTCACATTGGTTACACCAGCCTAATCTTGGGAGTTGATAGGCTTGAAGTCATAAACAGCGCAAGAGCTGCTGGCAAAACGCACAAAAGTGCTGTTTGAATGAATGCTTATGAGCCTGCTGGTGCCTACCATCGCTCAGTCAGACTGCTCTATCAAATATCAAATCATAGACTTAATTATAATGTAATAAACACACAGAAATACGAGCCTTTGGTCATTAATATGGTTGAATCCAGAAACTATCATCTCGAAAACAAAACGTTTATTCTTTCAGTGAAATACGGAACCGTTACGTATTTTATCTAACAGGTGGCATCCCTAAGTCTAAATATTGCTGTTACATTGCACAACCTTATAATTATGTAAAATACTGGCAAATTAGTTCGCAACGAGCCAGGCAGCCCAAACTGTTGCATATACCCTGACTCTGCGTGCTATGAATGCAAGAGAAGTGACACAATTTCACCTGGTTAATATTGCCTGCTAACCTGGATTTCTTTTAGCTAAATATGCAGGTTTAAAAATATATAGTTCTGTGTATTGATTTTAAGAAAGGCATTGATGTTTATGGTGAGGTACAGTCGTGCAACGATTGCGGTTATTTCGCAAATGCGCTTTTGTTAAATTATCCCCCCGTTTGGCGAAGTTGGCTGTCTTTGTTAGGAAGAAATAGTCTTCACACAGTTCACAACGAGCCAGGCGGCCCAAACTGCTGCATATACTCTGACTCTGTTGCAAGAGGTGACACATTTTCCCTAGTTAACTAAATATGCAGGTTTAAAAATAAACACTTGTGTATTGATTTTATGAAAGACAATGATGTTTGTGGTTAGGTGCACGTTGGAGCAATGACAGTACTTTTTTGCGAATGCGCACCGCATCGATTATATGCAACGCAGGACAGGCTAGATAAACTAGTAATATCCCCAACCATGTGTAGTTAACTAGTGATTATGATTGTTTTTTATTAGACAAGTTTAATGCTAGCTAGCAACTTACCTTGGCTTCTTACTGCATTCGCGTAACAGGCAGGCTCCTCGTGGAGTGCAATGTAAAGCAGGTGGTCAGAGCGTTGGACTAGTTAAACGTAAGATTGCAAGATTGAATCCCCGAGCTGACAAGGTAAAAATCTGTTGTTCTGCCCCTGAACAAGGCAGTTAACCTGATGTGGATAGGGGGCAGTATTTTCACAGCCGGATTAAAAAACGTACCGATATAAACTGGTTACTACTCTTGCCCAGAAATGAGAATATGCATATTCTTAGTAGATTTGGATAGAAAACACTCTGACGTTTCTAAAACTGTTTTGAATGGTGTCTGTGAGTATAACAGAACTCATATGGCAGGCAAAAACCTGAGAAAATTCCAAGCAGGAAGTGGAAAGTCAGAATTGTAGTTCTTCTTTTGATTCTCTATCGAAACTACAGTATCTGTGCTGTTACGTTGCACTTTCTAAGGCTTCCATTGGCTGTCTAAAGACTTCAGAAAGTGGATTGAGCCTTCTCCTGTCTCTGGGCAGAGTATAGGAGCTCAGTTACTGAGTGGTCTACCTGAGGACAAAGAGATTTGATATGCGCGTTCCTGCGAGCACCCTGTTTTTTATTTTCCTCCTTGAATGAATACACTATTGTCCGGTTGGAATATTATCGCAATTTTACATAAAAAATACCATAAAAATACATTTTAAACAGCATTTGACATGCTTCTAAGTACGGTAATGGAACGCTCGCGCGTTACCCTTTGGATAGTAACCTGAACACACGGACAAAACGGACGTATTTGGACAGAACTATGAATTATTTTGAACAAAAATAAAATTTTGTGTGGAAGTGGCAGTCCTGGGTGTGCATTCTGACAAAGATCAGCAAAGGTAATACAATATTTCTAATACTAATTCTGAGTTTAGGTTGCCCCGAACTTGGCGGGTGTCTGAATAGCTCGCCGTGATGGTGAGCTATGTACTCAGAATATAAAAAAATGTGCTTTCGCTGAAAAGCTATTTTAAAATCTGACAGCGATTGCATAAAGGAGTTCTGTATCTATAATTCTTCAAATAATTGTTATGTATTTTGTCAATGTTTATGATGAGTATTTTTGTAAATTCACCGGAGGTTTTTGGTGGGAATACATTTTCTGAACATCACGTGCCAATGTAAAAAGCTGTTTTTGGATATAAATATGAACTTGATTGAACAAAACATACATGTATTGTATAACATAATGTCCTAGGAGTGTCATCTGATGAAGATCATCAAAGGTTAGTGCTTCATTTAGCTGTGTTTTGGGTTTTATAGACATATATGCTTGCTTGGAAAATGTTGGAAATCGTGAGCTTCTCGCAGTGAAGATGGCTTTGGAGTAGTTACAAAAACCGCCCACTTCATTCACCTCCCCAAGCTACCCTCTGCCAAAGAGACGGCCCAGCTCATGGTGCAGCACATCTTGGTGCAGCTTTCCACCTGGCTCTCCCTACCCTGGTCAACTCCCCGGCACCCTCCACAGCAACCCGCCAAAGCCCCCACAATTTCTCCTTTACCCAAATCCAGATAGCTGATGTTCTGAAAGAGCTGCAAAATCTGGACCCCTACAAATTAGCCGGGCTAGACAATCTGGACCCTCTCTTTCTAAAATGATCTGCCGAAATTGTTGCAACCCCTATTACTAGCCTGTTCAACCTCTCTTTCGTAACGTCTGAGATTCCCAAAGATTGAAGGGGGGGGGGGGGGATGACCCCGGGAGCTTTCCAAAGGGGATGACACTCTAGACCCAAACTGCTATAGACCTATATCTATCCTACCCTGTCTTTCTAAGGTCTTCGAAAGCCAAGTTAACAAACAGATTACTGACCATTCCGACCGTACCTTCTCCGCTATGCAACCTGGTTTCAGAGCTGGTCATGTGTGCACCTCAGCCATGCTCAAGGTCCTAAATGACATCATAACCGCCATCGATAAGAGACATTACTGTGCAGCCATATTCATTGACCTGGCCAAGGCTTTCGACTCTGTCAATCACCACATTCTTATTGGCAGACTCGACAACCTTGGTTTCTCAAATGATTGCCTCGCCTGGTTTACCAACTACTCCTTTGATAGAGTTCAGTGTGTCAAATCGGAGGGCCTGTTGTCCGGACCTCTGGCTGTCTATGGGGGTGCCACAGGGTTAAATTCTCGGGCCGACTCTCTTGTCTGTATACATCAATGATGATGATCTTGCTGCTGGTGAATCTCTGATCCACCTCTACGCAGACGACACCATTCTGTGTACTTCTAGCCCCTCTTTGGACACCGTGTTAACTAACCTCCAGACGAGCTTCAATGCTATACAACCCTCCTTCCGTGGCCTCCAACTGCTCTTAAATGCAAGTAAAACTAAATGCATGCTATTCAATCGATCACTGCCCGCACCTGCCCGCCCGTCCAGCATCACTACTCTGGACAGCTCAGACTTAGAATACGTGGACCACTACAAATACCTAGGTGTCTGGTTAGACTGTAAACTCTCCTTCCAGACTCACATTAAGCGTCTCCAATCCAAAATTAAATCTACAAATCGGCTTCCTATATCACAACAAAGCATCCTTCGCTCATGCTGCCAAACATACCCTCGTAAAACTGACCTTCCTACCGATCCTCGACTTCGGCGATGTCATCTATAAAATAGCCTCCAACACTCTACTCAACAAATTGGATGCAGTCTATCACAGTGCCATCCGTTTTGTCACCAAAGCCCATAATCTACCCACCACTGCGACCTGTATGCTCTTGTTGGTTGGCCCTCGCTTCATACTCGTCGCCAAACCCACTGGCTACAGGTTATCTACAAGTCTCTGCTAGGTAAAGCCCCACCTTATCTCAGCTCACTGGTCACCATAGCAGCACCCACTCGTAGCATGCGCTCCAGCAGGTATATCTCACTGGTCACCCCCAAAGCCAATTCCTCCTTTGGTCGTCTTTCCTTCCAGTTCTCTGCTGCCAATGACTGGAACGAACTGCAAAAATCACTGAAGCTGGAGACTATATCTCCCTCACTAGCTTTAAGCACCAGCTGTCAGAGCAGCTCACAGATCACTGCACCTGTACATAGCCCATCTGTAAACAGCCCATCTATCTACCTCATCCTCTTACTGTATTTATTTTATTTATCTTGCTCCTTTGCACCCCAGTATCTCTACTTGCACCTTCATCTTCTGCACATCTACCATTCCAGTGTTTAATTGCTATATTGTAATTACTTCGCCACCATGGCTTATTTATTGCCTTATCTCCCTTACCTTACCTCATTTGCACTCACTGTATATATACACTTTTTGTTTTATTTTTTCTACTGTATTATTGACTGTTTTGTTTATTCCATGTGTAACTCTGTTGTTGTATGTGTCGAATTGCTATGCTTTATCTTGGCAAGGTCACAGTTGCAAATGAGAACTTGTTCTCAACTAGCCTACGTGGTTAAATAAAAGGCGAAATAATTTTTTACTTTTTTTTTTAATCAAATCTTCTGGGTCCATGTATTCCCGGTGGACATGGTCTCCGACCAGGGTCCTCAGTTCTCGTCCCGGTTCTGGAAGGCATTCTGCACGCTCATTGGGTCGTCGGCCAACCTGTCCTCCGGGTTCCACCCTCAGTCCAACGGCCAGTCAGAGTGAGCCAATTAAGACCTGAAGATGACACTTCGCTGACTTGTCTCCGCCAACCCCACCACCTGGAGCCAGCAACTCGCGTGGGTTGAATACACCCGCAACACCCTCCCCTGCTCTGCTACTGGGCTCTCACCTTTCGAGTGTTGCTGGCTCCAGGTGGTGGGACCTCTTCCCGGAGCAAGAGGCCGACCTCTTCCAGGAGCTAGAGGTCGGCATACCCTCGGCCCAGATATTTGTCCACCTCCGTACCTGGAAGAGAGCCCGGTCGGCTCTTCTCAAGACCATCTGCAGGTATCGACGACAAGCGGAACACCACCGGACTCCGGCTCCCTGATATTGTATCAGGCAGAGGGTATGGCTGTGCCCTCGAGACCTGCCTCTCCGGGTGGAGTCCCGCAAACTTTCCTCCTGTTTTAAATCAGCCATTTCCCCATCTCCAAGATTATTAGCCCCTCTGCTGTTCGTCTTCTGTTGCCCCATACCCTCCGTATTTTGGCCCATTCCTCCTGACAGAGCTGGTGTAACTGAGTCCGGTTTGTAGGCCTCCTTTCTGTCCACAAATTTTCTATTGGATTGAGGTCAGGGCTTTGTGATGGCACCTTCAATACCTTCACTTCGTTGTCCTTAAGCCATTTTGCCACAACTTTGGAACTATGCTTGTAGTCATTGTCCATTTGCAAGACCCATTTGCAACCAAGCTTTAACTTCCTGACTGACGTCTTGAGATGTTGCTTCAATATATCCACATCATTTTCCTCCCTCATGATGCCATCTATTTTGTGAAGTGCACCAGTCCCTCCTGCAGCAAAGTACCCCCACAACATGATGCTGCCACCCCCGTGCTTCACGGTTGGGATGGTGTTCTTCGGCTTGCAAGCCTCCCCCTTTTCCTCCAAACATAACGATGGTCATTATGGAAAAACAGTACTATTTTTGTTTCATCAGACCAGACGACATTTCTCCAAAAGGTACGATCTTTGTCCCCATGTGCAGTTGCGAACCATAGTCTGGCTTTTTTATGGCAGTTTTGGAGCAGTGGCTTCTTCCTTGCTGAGCGGCCTTTCAGGTTACGTCGATATAGGACTCATTTTACTATAAATATAGATACTTTTGTACCCGTTTCCTCCAGCATCTTCACAAGGTCCTTTGCTGTTGTTCTGGGATTGATTTGCACTTTTCGCACCAAAGCACGTTCATCTCTAGGAGACAGAACGCGTCACCTTCCTGAGAGGTATGACGGCTGCGTGGTCCCATGGTGTTTATACTTGCGTACTATTGTTTGTACAGATGAACGTGGTACCTTCAGGCGTGTGGAAATTGCTCCCAAGGATGAACCAGACTTGTGGAGGTCTAAAAAAAAGTTCTGAGGTCTTGGCTGATTTCTTTTGATTTTCCCATGATGTCAAGCAGAGGTACTGAGTTTGAAGGTAGGCCTTGAAATACATCCACAGGTACACCGCCAATTGACTCAAATGATGTCAATTAGCCTATCAGAAGCTTCTAAAGCCATGACATTTTCTGGAATTTTCCAAGCTGTTTGAAGGCACAGTCATCTTAGTGTATGTAAACTTCTGACCCACTGGAATTGTGATACAGTGAATTATAAGTGAAATAATCGGTCTGTAAACAAGTGTTCGAAAAATTACTTTGTGTCATGCCCAAAGTAGATGTCCTAACCGACTTGCCAAAACTATAGTTTGTTAACAAGAAATTTGTGGAGTGGTTGAAAAATGAGTTTTAATGACTCCAACCTAAGTGTATGTAAACTTCCGACTTCAACTGATATTATATATATATATATATATATATATATATATATATATATATACACACACACACACACTCCGGACTCTGACATTGCTCGTTCTGATATTACTTCATGTCTTTATTTTTATTATTTGGATTTGTGTGTATTGTTAGGTATTACTGCACTGTTGGAGCTAGAAACATAAGCATTTCACTGCACCTGCAATAACATCTGCAAATATGTGTACGCGACCAATACAATTTGATTTGATTTGAGAGGGGTAGAAAGGCAGAGAGTGAGAGGCTAATGTTTCCACGCCTGCTGTTTAGTTATACAATACCTCACCCTTCTAATAACTTCTAGATGGTAGGAAATGGCAAGTCCTGCATAACAGTCACTGGGAGGAGGAGCCGAGACAGAGAGAGAGAGAGACAGCGAGAGAGACAGAGAGACAGATGAAGAATGAAATGTTCTGTTCCCTTCATATGAAAAAGAGAGGCGAGAAATTGTAAACAGTTGGATAATGTATAGGACATACACCAGTTGTCAAAAAAGACTCAATCAACTAGGCCTTTATAAAATAGATTAACTCAACTTTCACTACTTTCACTTGCATATAACACCCAAAATAATGGTCTTTCTAGGATCTCTTGTGGTTTTATTTCATAGCAAAGAAAATGATAGGTTAACTTCCATACAGACACTGGTCATTCAATCAATCAGGATCTGGATATGAATCTCGATTGTTATCAGAAACATTATCACTGCACACAAACTGTGGCTCTTGTTTGACTAAATGGGCCATTTTTTCAATAGAAATAGTTTAAAACATTTGTCCATATCTATTCAGGAACGATAGATAGCATACTGGGATCTGCCACACAACAGCTGTTTTCTTGTTGAACCACAAATGTATGATGCATGGAAGAGTGCCTGTACTTTCGTGTGTTTATATCAGGGTTTCCATTAGGAAAATGTGGCGCCAGACATTTGACCGGTAGCATTTAAATTTACCAGACGTTTAAGAGATTTACCGGACCCATGCATTGGATGTTTAACCTGATTAGGGCGTCCACCCACAGTGCTCAGAATGACACAAATCACATTTAGATTATGGTAATTAATCTTAACAGAACATGCAAGTCGAGGACGTCATCCTATCCGAATTCCGATGCGCAACTTGAAGATGTTAGAATAACTGTCCAATAATTTACCAACAAGACGAGTAGGCCCAATGAACAGCAAAATCACTAGCCTATGTCAATCTACTATCCCCATAGTAGAAAAGTTAACAAATTCTATCGGTCTGCTTGTTATTTTGTGCGAGATAGAAATAGCCTATTCAAAAACAGACTTTGGGACAGTTTCGGGACTATAGATCCCAAATTCATACAACAAGTAGGCCTAGACTACATCGCAAAAAAACATGAAAAAAAAAGCAAAAATGCAACAGATCAGTACGTTTAGCTTAAAATCTTTATAAACTAATATTTATTCTCATTATAAGTGCAGCAATGCTATTATGGCTAACGGAAACCATGGTATGTGTGTTTGCATGTGTATGACTGTTTGTGCGTGTATGTTTGTGTGTGACTGTGCGCGTGCGTGTAAGTGTACATGTGTGTGTATGAGCCCACAGGAGCAGGGAACATTATGTGCACTGCGCCAGCCCCACAGAATGGGTGCACAGAGACAGATGGGCTGATTGATAGCACTGTGCAAATGCAGTCTGACGATCAGCAGGACGTTGGAACATGCGTTTGCCCATGTTTGTGTGTCTGTGTCAGCATATACATAAAAAAAATTAAAATAAAAACATTTATGTGCACGAAGACAAAAGTGCTTACGCCTGCCTACTCACAGGAATATTAAATTATGTTTTTTTATTATTATTTTTTTTTACAATTTGTGGTCCAAGTGGCGTAGCTACAGTAGTTTAAACATATCAACTGTGTGTGGCTTTGGAAAAGGTACCTACTAAGGTCCATATCTCATAATTATTACACAAATACCCGATATTGTATCTAAATGAATAACTGTACAATAAAGACATTTATCATAACAGGTATGCATAGGATGAAGGGTCATTAAAATCAGTTGTCAAACATTGCAGCAACGAGAAGGAGGAAAGTCCCAGGCAGCCATAAACCAAGGTGGGCAGGGAGGGACTCTCCAGTTTCACCACGTGCTAGGGAGCCCCGTGTACAATAACATTGACATGCCGACAAGTTTATACAACCAAACATACCTCACAATTGTCTACACATTTAACCTAATAGCTTTATCTGTGCCACCTACGGCCTGCTGAAGTGGGGTATAATGTTATCAGATTCTTCCCGGAGAAAAACGGAATCACTGTCGCCACTCTCTAGAGTAGGGCGAAGAGGTAAAGCACACACATTAATATCTCTCTCTGATGGGGAGGCAAGGGGACCTTCCCCTGTTAAACAAGAGCCAAAGTGTGTGCTAAGTCCCCATTTTTCCTCTAGGCCCGCATTATTAGCCAAATAATGATCATTCTACGCAATTAGACAGGCCCACTGGACTGAAGATCGACCAGCCCGTCTGGCATTTGTCAAAACTGCCCTATGGCAAGTCTATTTCTGGCATACGACATGGAATATACTGCATATTGCCTTAAATTTCACACAGTGGGGGTCATATTCGTTCTGCTCCATCTATGAACCTTGTCTTGCTCTGGACCAAACTACAACAATGGAGAAGTTGGGAAACACTAAACAGTACATTGCCTTGGTGGTGATTTTCAGTTTGATTCTCAAGAATAATATCCACATGCTGTAATTCCATCCAGGACAGGCTGAGTAGAGTTTGAGTCACACACTGAGTGGAGAAAGGCACACAACCCCAGCAGCAGCTGCAGTGTCAGCTGCTGGCCGTTCCAGCTGCGCCCGCCAGCGGCTCAGCTACAGCACGATTCTCACAGTCACCCACATGAGGTTTCACACCGCTCTCAAGTTGGCACAAACTGGATTTATACTCTTTATCACATTTATCATATAGGCCAGGCGTACAGTAAAGTGACCAATCATAATGCAGTTCCGGAGAGACAGCAGAGGCCCAGGGAGCTAGACTCTTTCCCACTCATGTTTACATTTATACTCAAAAGGACAGTCTGCAACATATTAACAATAGGAGGCATAGAGAGATAGAGAAAGAAAGAGAGAAAGAAAGAAGAGAAACATGGCCTGAACTAGCATTTGTTCCCCTCTAGTGCTTCGTGACTGCTGGTGTGCTCGCTCTATGTACAGTACTCATCCATGCAAATCCTGGGCTGCTCCAATCACAGCCCTGTGCTCCTATAGGCTTTACAAAGGGCCTCAGAGCAGCATGGGGCTAGGGGCCTCGGTGCGGCCACATCAATGGGTCAACAACGCCAGCAACAAAACTAACATGGGACGGACGGGAGGCTGCAGGAGGGAAAAGCCCATCCAGGGCAACCACAAGGTCATATACTCTAGATGCAAGGTTGGAGAGAGCGGGACACGGACAATTAAAAACCCAGAACTCCCCCCTGACGTTTTATTATTGTGTCTGTGAGATTTGATTTGATCAATTCAACCAAGTGATTTCGGAGGGAGACACTTGATAGTATCACAAGGCAGTGATCAACATAACTGATAGAAACCGAGTGGTGGCGTGTTATGAATTAAGATGATACATTGGTCATATACTGGTGAGAATGTTCTGTTTGCTCTTTTTAAAAAACTGGTTAAATTGCTATTTCTACCCTGTAGGCGCCTTCAACTTACCACAGGAGAGATAAACTACATAATAAACGACTCACTTGCCTCTAACCAAATTTATTTGAATTTTTGAACAACTTAGTCCAGGTAATTTTTTGACTTTTAAGTGAAATATATACTTTTGGGGGATTCTGTGCAGTTGTAAATCAAACAAATACGTGTGAACACCAAAAGTGTTTTCAATTTCAAAGAATTTTAGAATAAAGAGTGGTGCAAGGGGGACAATATATTTGACCGCAATTATACATACATACAGTACCAGTCAAAAGATTGGAGACACCTACTCATTCAAGGGTGTTTCTTCATTTTTACTATTTTCTACATTGTAGAATAATAGTGAAGACATCAAAACTATGAAAAAAAAGAAAAAAGTGTTAAACATATCAAAATATATTTGAGATTCTTCAAAGTAGCCACCCTTTGCATTGATGACAGCTTTGCACACTCTTGGCATTCTCTCAACCAGCTTCACCTGGAATGCTTTTCCAACAGTCATGAAGGAGTTCCCACATATGCTGAGCACTTTTTGGCTGCTTTTCCTTCACCATCTCATCCCAAACCATCTTAAAATGGTTTGAGGTCGGGTGATTGTTGAGGCCAGGTCATCTGGTTGGATTTGTGTCACATGCTACAGAGTTTTGTGTGTGTGTACTCTATACAAGCTCTTACACCAAGTCCAATATAAGCCCCTGCTCCTACTGAACCCTTCCAGTCTCTTAAATTGGATGCAGCGTAGAATGACTGCCCCCTCTTATTGAAGCCACGGAAGTTCAAGGCCAAACGCGGTACTGCAGGCATTGTTAGCAGAAACAGGATCCCTCATTACAGTGAATGGAAAAATGACTATCTTCATGTAAATAAAATAAAAATACTCGACAATTATGTTACCAATAATTGCTTCTAATACACCAAATCGCACCCAAAAGAAGCTATAAGGACAATTTAGTTGCTAATGGCAGCATACCGTACCCCGGTCGGCCTTCAACTTGAGTTACTCAATAAGAAGGGGCAGCACTGAGCTAGCCTGCAACGTCTCTTCCTGGAGCAGCTCAAACTGTGCATGTTATGTCTCCATGAGACCACATCTTAAGCGACTTCATTTGGCTTCAATGCGCTATTATTGAGTCTTCACATATGAATGGTGTCACATGATCAATGGCTTTGAGCAATATGGTGAAAAACCCCACCTAGCATAAAATAGGGTTAATTAAGCAATAAGGCACCTCTGGGGTTTGTGGTATATGGACAATTTACCACGGCTAAGGGCTGTTCTTAAGCACGACGCAACACGGGTTGCCTGGATACAGCCCTTAGCTGTGGTATATTGGCCATATACCACATAACCCAGAGGGGCCTTATTGCTATTATAAACTGGTTACCAACGTAATTAGAACAGTTATAAGTAGATCTATAACATATTGTTTATACCCTTCTTATCTTTTCAGATATGCAAAAAGTATTTAGAGGTAGGGGAAGGGATGTATATGGGCCCTACTCTGCACCTTGCCTACTCAATCAGGGTTCTCTTCCCTCCTCAGTCCCCCTCCCCACTACAAGCCCCACGCTCCTCCTCCTTGGTCATGTGACTGAGCGGACAGCAGTGCGGAATGGAAGGAATGTGATCGCATGACTGTCTGCCCAACCAGCGCCGTGAGGAAGAGACCCCGCTCTTACACACACAAATCACCATCACTGCCTAAAGCACGCACACACACACACACACACAAACAATTGCTGAAGTTACCATGTGGCATTATACAATACAAAAATGAATCCATCAAATCAACTACTTTTCTTCAAGATAGCAGTATCGTCCTGTTAAAACTAACCGACAGTAGGCGGTGGGCACACAGCAGCAGCACCTGAGTGTTTTAACATTCAGCACCCTGGCTGTAGTGGAATACTCTGGGGATCACCTGACTCGACCCATCCCTGAGCTTGTGACAAACATATCACACTGCATATTGATCCTAGGCTGTTTATAGCTGGGGGGGGGGCATCAATACTCACAACGCGCTCTCTGAAGTCCCTTTGGCACTGATATGCTTTTCTAGAGAACATCAAAACTCCCCACAGCCAGTGGGAACTCCCCACAGCCAGTACTGGGAAATGGACTTGAGAGGGTCATGCAGTGCAGCAGTCATCCGTGACCATGTAAAAGGAGTAGGCCGATGTGTTGTGGTTGATTAAATAATCACCCCAAACCGATTGCAGAGATGAGGCAAATAAGTAGCTATACATCACTTAAAAACCAATACGCCTTTTTTTAGTGCGGAGTTAGCTGAAGTGTAAAGGTTGTTTTGAGAAACTTAAGAGGAATCCTAGACGTCAGCCTACAGAGATTTAGGTGCAGTCTAATTGAACAGAATGAGCTCTGCACTTATCCCAGCTGGCAGCCATCAGAGCAGGGAAGGAGGCTTTAGAGACCAGACATCTCTAACAGTGCAGGAGGATGGACGTCTTACATTCACAGGAGGATGGATCTCAACATCATGACGTACGTTAATAATACAAATAAAACTTTCTGCCGCAGATCAAAAGTCTACCACAGAAAAGTTGAATTGGTGCACCGGTAATAACAACAACATACAATATTGTTACTAGAGGGTAATTACAGTGTTACTACACACACACACACACACACGATAGTATGAAGTGTAACCAGTCAAATATTTCCAGATACTGAGATGTATTGAGTGAAATAAATCACTGAACTTTTACCGTAAAATTGGGTAAATAACATTTTGATTGGCATTGTAATCCACAACAAAGACAGGTTTTACTAACATGACTACCTCTGCATCGTAAGCTTCCTGACTACTCGTAATGTTTGACAGTAATCTGGTTAAAGTCAAAGGGAAGATCTCTGAACCACATCCAGGCAACCACAGAAACCCTGAACCTGAAGGCCACCACAATAAAGAGCCCAGTAGACATCAGAGGCCAGACATACAGTAAAAGTGAAAGTCTCCCTGTCTCATTCAAGCAACTTTCCTCTGTCACTGAACTGTCCTTTAAACCACCTTCGGGACTAGGATTGGTCCTCTGACACTACCAAAAATGAATAGACGCACTCAGCCAGCCATACAAACCAACATCTTCACTGGACAAAGATATGCAGCTCAAATTCAGCCTGGGGCCTCTTTAAATAATATGCATCCTAATTTAGCTGTGTATCTCCAGGGGGATCAAGATGCACTCACATACAAATAGAGTAGGCACTAGGCTTGGGTGATATGCTGTTTATACCATATACCGGGGTATTTTGAAATACCGACGGTATGATTTTCAATGCCGTTGCCGGGGTTGCGTCCTATGCCACTGCTTATAACTATAAGAAATCGAAGATGTGTCTAATAAATCATATCTGGCTCCAGCTATACTGGTTTGCTGACCTGCTAGCTAAGTGGCTAAATGTCAAGATCAAGCTTCTTGGTTACAGCAGAGACATTCATACCTCTTCTGGATCAAGATTGCTGTTGCGTAAATTGTTTTGTGTGGTAAAAAATGTACGGTATGACGGGACTGAAACTCTGGATAACTCTCAACCCTAGGAGGCACAGTCAGACACACACTACACTCATCATGCTTATAAATATGCCATTTCCACCCCACTGGGCTGTCAGAAACACAGCAATCACACCTCAAGGACCAAGGGATTGAGATACGGGCACAATAAATAAAAGAAGACGGCTTGGATTACATGCGGATTTTTGACAGACCAAGTTCAAATAATGCTAATGACTTTAGCCAAGCGCATAGTCATTGATGCAACAAACTTAACATAATTACTCCATTTACAGAACAGCTCATTAAGGACAAACAAATGCAATAATCTTTATTAAGCAGGACTTGTTCACAAGCATCCTCCAGGGGCTGAGGTGGGGTGCTGAGGTAGCTGCAGACAGGGGCTGAGGTAGGGTGCTGCATACAGGGGCTGAGGTAGGGTGCTGCATACAGGGGATGAGGTAGGGTGCTGAGGTAGCTGCATACAGGGGCTGAGGTAGGGTGCTGCAGACAGGGACTGAGTCAGTGGCATGTAATAGGGATGTATTGGGTGGATATAGGCCCTTTTCCCATTTAGATATCGTTCCTTTCTCAAATCCTGGGAAAAAACAGATCTAAATACATGATTGGATGGGTAACTAAGGTTACCTACCGACCTACTTCTTTCACCAATCACAACCAGTTAATATATGTGATTACATAAAGGAAGGTGGAAATGAAGGGGAGGGAGGCATTGAACAGGGCTAATGATGAAGGACTCAGAGGGGCAGAGGTCAGTCGAGTTTCAGACAGAGGCAGGAAGAGTGAGAAGGAGTCAAATTGAAGCAGGGGTCAGTGGGCTGATTAACACTGAGCATTAAATCATTGACCATGGATGAGATAGGATGACTAGGGCGAGTCAGGATTAGAGAGTAAAAGGAGAATGGGAGACAACGCTGGGAACCATAGAGAGGAGGCCTCTTTTGAGTGAAGTAGTGATGAGGGTTCAGTGAAACCCCAATAATTTGGTCGGTGTGCATGTGACACTCCTAGCAGGAGTACTGGGTTAGAGGGAGAGAGAGCGCTTGTCTAAACACACACACTCACAGCATTCATTTGTTCCTGATGAGTTCAGCAGAGTTGACATATTTTCATTTGATCTTTCGAATGGAAAAAAACAAGCTCTTTGTTTGTGGATCTGATACAGCGACATCCCATGCACCCACACTCTCTCCCGTCAATGAATCCCCGCCCCACTATCAGCCCCTACTCCCACCCAGCAACCTCCATTCGCCAGCTCCTGTTCCCACAATACCCTCCCAACCAACCCACCACCCATAACATTCCTCTTTCTCTCTCCAAACATGCCACACTCACACGAAAGCTCCCACCAGTCCAGCGAAGGCGCTACAGTGCTCCACTGTGGGAACACACCCCGGGGTGTATGAGGGCTGAGGGAGATGCTCACACACACTGCTGTGGGCCTTGTGATGAGCACATGCCACTGTTGCCTGCTCCAAACACACACACACACACGCACACACAAGCACACACACGCAACCCCTCAAGGTAATGTACTGTAGTTTGCATCTCCATCTTAAACCACATTGAGACAACATTATGGATAGAATGGGTAGAAAATGCATTATCATGGAACACAGCATTAGTCCAAATTACATTATCAACAACTTATTTTCCGATCCTATAGGTTTGCAAGCCATACTTGAAGTCTCACGTGTACATATTCAGGTAGAACAGGGATGCTCCTCCATGCATCTTGGTTATCAGGAAAGCATTGTCAGCCCTGATACCACTATTCCTCCACGTTTTTCAAAGCAACGATCCAATATGTTTGCCTTTCCTCTAAAGTGAGCTACGTCAAATAGGCTAAAGCAGAACAAAATCCCATCGGCCCATTTCATGTTTCTACTCCCGTGCTCCTGCACTTTTCTTTGTCATGTAAATTCTGTGGCTGGTCTCTCTCGCTCAGTGTCTGCCCCGCTCCCTCGCCGCCTATCGGTGGCTCCCTGGCTCTCAAATCACCGCTTCCCTTCTCTAACTGAAGGCCACCGCAATGCCTGAAAGGCAGCGACCAAGTGCATCCTCTCCCAAGCCTCCAAAACACAAAGCACATGTTCGATATGATGATTCAAAAAAATATAATACGCCTTCATTTGTTTCGAGGCAAGAGCACAAACATAAATTAAATTATGTGACAATAGATAAGAAACGTTAGTTTTAGGCATTTTTTAAAATCCAGATCGTGTATAAGGTATGAGAGCAGCTTATAAATAATTGTAATAACAGTGTTATTTTGGCATACACCTCACTAGAGGCAAACAACTGCCGTAGCAATATGGGGTATTGCATTCGATTTATAGATAGTGACATCTGAAAAACGATTTTGTCCCACCGGCAACGCTTTTTAATTGTGAAAATGTATATTTGTGCAGAAAACACACAGGCCACATGTTTAACGCTCATTATTTAAACCTCTTGAAACGGAACCCACATTCCTCAAACTCAACTCCACAGCACGTCTTCAAAAAACGCATGACTCCACTGTAACATTAAAATACGCTATGGGCAGATAATGGTTACATAGTTGCAGATGTGCAACTAACTTTGTAACCGTCAGTCCAGCATTTGGGTATAAAGAGAAAACCGACAGCGTGTGCTGGAAGACGAATAGGTTATTGAAAAAAAGTAAGCATGTTACAGCCTTTAATAGATACAAACACTGCAACGAGCAAGGTGCAGAATGTGTTCACTAACCAATCTCTTTTATCGCACCTGCATGTTCTGAACGATAACTATTATAGAATACATTACTAACTTGAAAAGGCATGCGCAAGTCAATAACATTGCTATTAAGCTAAGCGACTTACCTTGAACGGATGGTCCACAGAAGCCCAACAAAAGTAGATAGAAAACCCAGATAGGCTCCACCGCCATGTAAAGCATTGATTTCCAGCAGAGGGGTAAAGCAGCGTGCGGGTCTCTACAGCCAGCTATACCGCTAGCAACATGTATATATAATGGAATCCGCAATAATCCCCTCTCTGAAGTAGGCTATTAGTTGGCTATTAGTTCATGTATATCGTTTTGGCATAGTCCCCTGCTTTCACTCAGAACAGGGTCGCATTTAGTCGGGAGAAAGCCGTCGTGTCTCTCGGCGCTTCATCGCCATGTTGTGAGCGAATGCAAGTGTGTGTTGGCTGCTCCACAAGACGCACGGACGGACGGACGTATGCACATATACACACACACTCCCTCAAACACACTGGCAAGTCCCGCTTTAGGTGTCTGTTGGAGCCACCTGAAACGCTGCCAATAATTTCACACACCCCCTTTCTTCGTTGTTGAGCTCTACGCTTGTGAATAGACTGCTGTGCACCGCAGCCGTGCCAATATAGCCGGAAAAAAAACTAGAATCAATCTCGCTGTATTGGGCTCCCGAGTTGCGCAGCGGGCGAAGGCACTGCATCTCAGTGCAAGAGGCGTCACTACATTCCCTGGTTCGAATCCAGGCTGTATCACATCCGGTCGTGATTGGGAGTCCCATAGGGCGGAGCACAATTGGCCCAGCGTAATCCACGTTTGGTCAGGGTAGGCCGTCACTGTAAATAATAATGTATTCTTAACTGACTTTCCTAGTTAAATAAAGATAAAAAATTATAAAAATACAGAAATTCTGCAGTTTCATATGGAGACACAGCTTGGTGAACTGATGTTTAAAACAGAAGTGGTGTCCAGTGGAGATTTTAGCATGTAAATCTTGGTGGGGCAAACAAAAAAAATATAATTAGGAATGCATGCCAGCAAAGCCACTACACAACACAGCACTAAACAATACATTAATTGCACTATAACAGTGACAAACAGTGCCCACAAACTGTTAGGGTCCTACATAAAGCGGTCCTAGGAGCAGTTCCAACATCTTACCACTGCTACACCTGGCTATCAGCGGAGCCTTGTCTGGCAGCGAAACAGTTCATTCAGCCTCATTTACTGTCTTAAAAAAAAAACATAGCTGATATGGCTGACTTGCTTAAACAAATGTGGTTTCCACTGACAATTGAGATGTACAAACCATGGCATAAGGGGACAACATGCGGATAAGAAGCAATCCGTAATTTTGGTTAAGACATTAATGCGATGGACATAGTCAATATATCTATTTGTTCAGCACTTTTGAAATGTACAGCGACAGAATTCAGAACATGGGCCGTTCTTACAGTGTTCTCCCAGTACACCAAGTCAGAACAGTAGGATAAATAAAGGCTGCATATAAGCAGACAATGAAAGCTCTTACAATATTCAATGATTACATTTCTCTAAAACAGGTTATAGGCTACATGTGCACCACCAAGTCAGAACATTAGGCGAAATTAAGAGGGGAAAATATACCAAATTATTAGGGTGATGCACATTGGCTAGTAACAGCTTACTACACAACATACCCTTAGTATTACCTTCAGTCTGGTTTTAGACCCCATCATAGCACTGAGACTGCACTTGTGAAGGTGGTAAATGATATTTTAATGACGTCAGACCGAGGCTCTGCATCTGTCCTCGTGCTCCTAGATCTTAGTGCCGCTTTTGATACCATCGATCACCACATTCTTTTGGAGAGATTGGAAACCCAAATTGGTCTACATGGACAAGTTCTGGCCTGGTTTAGATCTTATCTGTCGGAAAGATATCAGTTTGTCTCTGTGAATGGTTTGTCCTCTGACAAATAAATTGTAAATTTCGGTGTTCCTCAAGGTTCCGTTTTAGGACCACTATTGTTTTCACTATACATTTTACCTCTTGGGGATGTCATTCAAAAACATAATGTTAAATTTCACTGCTATGCGGACGACACACAGCTGTACATTTCAATGAAACATGGTGAAGCCCCAAAATTGCCCTCGCTAGAAGCCTGTGTTTCAGACATAAGGAAGTGGATGGCTGCAAACTTTCTACTTTTAAACTCGGACAAAACAGAGATGCTTGTTCTAGGTCCCAAGAAACAAAGAGATCTTCTGTTGAATCTGACAATTAATCTGGATGGTTGTACAGTCGTTTCAAATAAAACTGTGAAGGACCTCGGCGTTACTCTGGACCCTGATCTCTCTTTTGAAGAACATATCAAGACTGTTTCAAGGACAGCTTTTTTCCATCTACGTAACATTGCAAAAATCAGAAACTTTCTGTCCAAAAATGACGCAGAAAAATTAATCCATGCTTTTGTTACTTCTAGGCTGGACTACTGCAATGCTCTACTTTACGGCTACCCGGATAAAGCACCAAACAAACTTCAGTTAGTGCTAAATACGGCTACTAGAATCCTGACTAGAACCAAAAAATTTGATCATATTACTCCAGTGCTAGCCTCCCTACACTGGCTTCCTGTTAAGGCAAGGGCTGATTTCAAGGTTTTACTGCTAACCTACAAAGCATTACATGGGCTTGCTCCTACCTATCTTTCCGATTTGGTCCTGCCGTACATACCTACACGTACGCTAAGGTCACAAGACGCAGGCCTCCTAATTGTCCCTAGAATTTCTAAGCAAACGGCTGGAGGTAGGGCTTTCTCCTATAGAGCTCCATTTTTATGGAATGGTCTGCCTACCCATGTGAGAGACGCAGACTCAGTCTCAACCTTTAAGTCTTTACTGAAGACTTATCTCTTCAGTAGGTCCTATGATTAAGTATAGTCTGGCCCAGGAGTGTGAAGGTGAACGGAAAGGCTGGAGCAACGAACCGCCCTTGCTGTCTCTGCCTTGCCGGTTCCCCTCTTTCCATTGGGATTCTCTGCCTCCAACCCTATTACATGGGCTGAGTCACTGGCTTACAGGTGTTCTTCCATGCCGTCCATGGGAGGGGTGCGTCACTTGAGTGGGTTGAGTCACTGACGTGGTCTTCCTGTCTGGGTTGGCGCGCCCCCTTGGGTTGTGCCATGGCGGAGATCTTTGTGGGCTATACTCGGCCTTGTCTTCGGACGGTAAGTTGGTGGTTGTAGACATCCCTCTAGTGGTGTGGGGGCTGTGCTTTGGCAAAGTGGGTGGGGTTATATCCTGCCTGTTTGGCCCTGTCCGGGGGTATCATCGGATGGGGCCACAGTGTCTTCTGATCCCTCCTGTCTCAGCCTCCAGTATTTATGCTGCAGTAGTTTATGTGTCGGGGGGCTAGGGTCAGTCTGTTACATCTGGAGTATTCTCTTGTCTTATCCGGTGTCCTGTGTGAATTTAAATATGCTCTCTCTAATTCTCTCTTTCTCTCTTTCTTTCTTTCTCTCGGAGGACCTGAGCCCTAGGACCATGCCTCGGGACTACCTGGCATGATGACTCCTTGCTGTCCCCAGTCCACCTGTCCATGCTGCTGCTCCAGTTCCCACTGTTCTGCCTGCGGCTACGGAACCCTGACCTGTTCACCGGACGTGCTTGTTGCACCCTCGACAACTACTATGATTATTATTATTTGACCATGCTGGTCATTTATGAACATTTTAACATCTTGACCATGTTCTGTTATAATATCCACCCGGCACAGCCAGAAGAGGACTGGCCACCCCTCATAGCCTGGTTCCTCTCTAGGTTTCTTCCTAGGTTTTTGGCCTTTCTAGGGAGTTTTTCCTAGGGAGTTTTTCCTAGCCACCGGGCTTCATTCACATGCATTGCTTGCTGTTTGGGGTTTTAGGCTGGGTTTCTGTACAGCACTTTGAGATTTCAGCTGATATACAAAGGGCTATATAAATACATTTGATTTGATTTGATTTGATTCTTAGTGTAATGGCGTTGGTAGTCGTGGTGTGAGGAATGAGGCGCAGGAAGCAACAAGCACAGGGAGTGTTGTTTTTTAATAACACTTTGAGAGAAAAACAAAGTTCCCAAACACAGGGGAATAAATATAATGTACGACAATGCCAAGCCGACACGAACTAGACAGTCGATTACAACAATTAATCCCGCACGACAAGGAGCGGGCCAGCTAAACTAAATAGCCCCTCTAATGGCTAATTGACCACAGGTGTCTAAAATAAAAAAAAGGGAAAAGCAAAAGGGAATCGGTGGCAGCTAATAGGCCGGTGACGACGACCGCCGAGCGCCACCCGAGCAGGAGGGGGCGCCACCGTCGGTGGGAATCGTGACACTTAGCTAAGGGATACATATTTCCCTGGCATATTACATCACTTATGCAGCAGCATACAATACATTTCTGGACTCACCATGTTGTGCTGTGCTCACTTGAACAGGAAGGTGGCGCTGCGGGCCTTCATGGGCAAATTTTGTCTGGCATTCTCTGGATTTATAGTGCTTTCAAGACAACTGGGCACTCTGAAAAAAAAAAAAATTCCAAACTTATTTTCCCAGTCGGAGCTCGTTTGTTCCCGAGTTCCCAGTTGATTGAACTCACTGAAGTCAGATTTCCCAGTTCCGAGTTAACAGTTGTTTTGAGCGTGGCAGAAATCATGCTGGATTGACAGCATGGCCAACGATGAATGTTTATCATTTTAATGTGGAAAAGAGACCCTTAAACCCATAATTGGGACCACATACCCACTCCACTGAATAGCAGGCTAGTGATTGCTTTGCAATGCTTGCAGTTAGCCATTGATTCCTTCCAAACCACTCATTGTTGAATTTGCAATAGCCAACTTGTTGTGTAATATTTATGTCCAATGGCCGATGAGCACGATACGTTTTATCTATAATGTATCTTCATATGACAAAGATTAAAAGGGTTTGCCAGTAGATTGCCGACTTGATTCATGATGATGACTGCTAGCTAAGATTTTGAAAGTATGATGTTGACATGATCAGTCCAATCAAAGCTACTGTAGATGTAATGTGATTTGACATCATATTTATCTGTGGCCAATGACCTTGAGCCTTCTTGGATGGACACTTCTAATGTAACTCTATGGCAGCACCCACCCTTAGATTTGGCAGTGACGTAGTGTCCCTATGAATGACAGAACACTGAGCCAATCACGGCACAACTAGAGAACATTACCAACCCCTACACTCCGTATTTTCCACTGGCTGCCCCACCACCACAGAAAGCATTGAGCTAGGCTGCCCCACCTGCCCTGAATGACGGGTCGCCACTTGTGGTGTCCAAGGTTGAGTGCACCTGCCATGTGTTCAAGATGCACATGTGGCAGTCATACAGCCTACAGCAAAGCAAGCTTTCTCACAGATAACTATTCATATCACAATTATGATAGCCAACATAATACATGCTCCCTAGTTGCTATATGGTTTAATTAACCAGTACCCTTAAATCAGTTGAATTGGCAGGTCATTTTTATCTCAACTCTCAGGGCAGGCAGCCCCACCCTCTCCCCTATCTAGAGGGCTGAGAAAGAGAGAGGGAGAGAAGAGAGAGGGAGGTAGAGAAAGGGTAAAGATGAGGACCAGGTGTTGAACATGTGCTCCTTCACTAGTGAACGGGCTCTGACTGCATCCCAACCACCCATCTAGTCGCTGCCTGCCCTGCAGGAGATGGGTTGGGGAAATGTGGCTGAGGGATTAGCGTCTACGCAGACACTTTGCATTGCAGCCCCTTGTTTCCAGGGATCGGACGGGTTGATCTGAGTCCATCCTGTTATTGTGGTGAATAGGTAAGAAGAACTCCCATCTCCTGTTCAATGCCTCGCCAATGTACAATGCACTCTGTCTATGCCTGGTGTTCAAATGCATCCTGTGTGATTGGATTATGGCCACATTCAGAGAGATTGGTGATTTGGGCCAGGTGGGATGAATTTCAATACCATGTGCGGACACAGATCCTATGATTGTGTTGTTATTTGGATAATTTGCTCTTGGATTAGAAAAGTTCCTTTTGAGTGTAGTACCAGATGTGGTTGGGACTTGAGTGCTTGTGGTCTGACAACGCTTTCTTTCCTTTCACCAGCCGTCATAAAATACTGAGTGCATTGGTTACTTGAATACAGGAACAGCTGTCAGTAAGAGGTAGTACAGTATATAGTATGACCCCTGCAATTAAAACTCTCCATCAACATGCAAAGTGTAGTAGGCTGCATTCTGAAAGTGATTACTTACCCAAGAGGAATATCTTCCTACTTTAACCAAAACATAAATGAATGAAGCCTTTATAAAGCTATATGTTGCTTATGAAGACTTTAGAAATGCCTTTTAAAGTTGTTTGTTAAAAGTGTGATCTCAAACAGTACTGAGAAAGAAAAAGAGGCAGAGGACAATTTCTATGTGTGTGACATGTGACATGTAACATGACAGGAGCAGAGGGTGCAATGTTGTAGTTTCAAAGCAAGTTTGCTGCAATTCTACACAGTTTGCCATTGGGCGGAGAGTTGATTTTGCAATTTTATAACAAGTTTCATGCAATTCTATTCATTTCATGATGGGGCAGGGAAGAAAAATTAGCAGTTTTACAGCTAATTTCCTGCAATTCTACACATTTTGCCATAGGATGAAGAGAAATGTTTGCAGTTTTTAATATGATATCTGAGTGAGAGTGACTAACAAGATCAATGGGGGCACACAGGTCGGTAAATCGACCACGATTACTACAAGTTTAAATAGCTGGCTAGACTAATTTACCAATCTAAAAAATGTTAGCTGACATGGCTGACTGTCAGTGACTGACATAAAAAGTGAAAAACTGCTGATGAACAATTTTTGGTGGAAATTGCTCCTTATGCATTTTACTATTCCAGTAAGTTAAGACCACGACCAAGTTCATAAATTATTTTTGTAAATGATTATTTGTAAATTATTGTTGATCCGCAGGGCCTACAAAAGGGGGGGCGCAGACCGCCAGTTGCCCATCCCTACACTACATGAATGTTAGCTTGCTCATGATAGAAAAAAAGTTGCAGTGCTCCAGACGTGCATATTTACAAAGTAATGAGACGTGATTTGTCCTACTAGTGCCACAGAGCTAGTTAACAGCAGAAGAGACGTGATTTGTCCTACTAGTGCCACAGAGCTAGTTAACAGCAGAAGAGACGTGATTTGTCCTACTAGTGCCACAGAGCTAGTTAACAGCAGAAGAGACGTGATTTGTCCTACTAGTGCCACAGAGCTAGTTAACAGCAGAAGAGACGTGATTTGTCCTACTAGTGCCACAGAGCTAGTTAACAGCAGAAGAGACGTGATTTGTCCTACTAGTGCCACAGAGCTAGTTAACAGCCGAAGAGACGTGATTTGTCCTACTAGTGCCACAGAGCTAGTTAACAGCAGAAGAGACGTGATCCTGAGCAACTCTGCTCTGATCTTAATTCACTCTATCGCCCCCAAACCACAAACTGACAGAACCTGCCAGAACAACAACAAGAGTACCCCATCTGTGATTTGTTAACACTACAGAAACAAGCCTCGCAATAGATCGTGTTCAGATGGAACACATTTTGAGATCTGTGGCGCTGTGATTCTACACCGGTCTCTCTCATTACCACATCAAAGGTTATTTTTTGTCACAGGATAACACAATACAGATATAGGATCTTAATTTGAGCCAGTTTGCTACAGCAAGAAAATAATCCTGCAACAACAGGATATGTGAATTATTATGTAGATTATGATCAATGGACATTTTGTAGGAGTTTTTTGTAAGGGAAAATCAAGTCTGAAATTTCAAAGTGGAAATTACAAACTTCAGACACCTTTTAAAAAGTAAAATACACAACATGTTATAAATTGCTGGAAAGTCCTCTTTCAACAGGGTGATCAAATTAAGATTCTACATCTGCTCCAGGAACTATGGGTTGCTATTTTAACTCCTTTCTCTTCATGACGAAAACAAGTCAGTGAGAGCGAGCCAAGAGAGAAAGATAGGGCAAGCTTATTGCAGACAAATTATTTACACACGTTGAGGTTCCACTTAATGAGGCCAATTAGGATAGTAAAAGTTGTCAGGCTTCAGTGAACAGGGAAAGTAGTTTTTCTTTTGGCAATGAACCCAACGTTTGTGTTTTTCCTGTGTGTGAACAAATCAGATTTTTCCTTCTTCTCCTAGGGCCTTTTAAAACGTAATTGGTTGTGTGTGGGACTTTACATCTTGGACAATGAATGGCAGTAGTAGACAGGATTACTAGAGGGTGAGGCAGAGCGATTGTAAAACCAAATAGGCCCAAACCCTGTCCTGTCTCGCTGTACACTTTTAATGGTTGTCAAAAAAGCCTTGCAAATTAGTTGCGATAAGTATGCATTTTCCTCTCTTGCCTCCCCCCTCCCCATCCCACCCACCTGTACGGTCCCATATCTCTCCTGGCCTCTGTCTCTGGCTGTGGTTCCTGCCCTGACCTTTGTGCTCCGTAGAGGTCACAGTGTTCTTGAAGTGCCGAGGTGTTTGCATTTTGGTGGTGCTGACTGCAGTAGCCTCCACAGTGGCTGAGTTTCATCCCCCCCAAGGTCCATCTGTCTGACAGGCAGCAGCAGGGCTGCTCTACAGTAAGGAGAGAAGAGGACACTGACAGAACACTGCACTCTGGTGGAAAAGCTGAGGGGATGTTACATCAGACAAACATACCATCAGTTATGTCAACAAAGAACATGCTACAGGGGACAAGAAAATACAAAAGACCAAAATAAGTATCTTATGTACTTCTTTTTCATTTACATATCAGATGATGCAATTTGTGCAATTCAAACAACAAAAGTGGTTTGGGTGAAATGAATAGCTTTTTACTACGTCTTTTTCTTCTCAGAGCAGCCATTCAACCAACACTAGTGGAATCATTTGGGGAGCAAACTGTGCACTATGCAGAAGTTCATGGTCCATGTTTGCATATGTAAATTAGGTGAGTGTGTGTGATTGGCCGGCTTCGTGTTATCCCACCCCCTTCCGCTGGAGGGGTGCCGAGTGCATGCTTGGCGAGGAGGAAGGGGTCTCCATAGAAACCAAGACTTAGGGTGACTGGGCAAATGGTTTACTTTAGTAGTACAATACCACCAGGGTGCACTGGCAGCATGCCCAACCCTGGAGCACTGAGGGGGGACAGGGTGGGAGGAGGACATTCATATTCAGAGTTTAACAAGGCAAACATGTACTTACCTCACACACAGAGACACTCACACACGTGCGCACACACGCACACACGCACACACGCACACACACACACACACACACACACACACACACACACACACACACACACACACACACTACTATTCAATGAGGGACCTGTGTGTGTGTGTTCATGATGTAATGCCTCCCTCTTTTCATTATTCTGAGCACATCCTGGGTTATGATCTCATGGGCAAAGGCACAAAAGCCCAGCCTTCTGCCCACTCCTACCAATCTGCCTACAGAGGGAGAGGTGAGGGGTGAAGAGAGGGAGGGAGCAGAAAAGGGAGGAGAGAAAACATGAACTCTGTCCTCTATCTTCTTTTCTGGGCCGTGGAACATCCTTTTTTTTTTACCTAATTAGCTTAAAAGTAGATTTTAAATCGCAGTAAAAGGCTGTGTGGCTCGGTCCTGCTCTGGGAAGGAAAGCTCAGTCCTGCTCTACTAACATGTCGTCATCTCAAGTGCCCCATCAATGAGGGCCTTGTTAGCTGTGGGAGAGAGAACCCCCACCACCAGCCAACTCTTATCTGTGTTTTGGCTGTCTATTGAAGGTTATGTTATTAGAGATGGTTTTAATAAGCACTGTTGAGACTGGGCCTGCCGCTGGTGAATAGTCATGGAGTACAGAGGGTCAGATAGGAACAGGAGTAAGGACGGAGGAGAGGGGGAAAGGGGGGGATAGAGGGAAAGAGGAGGCAATATAAGTGGAAAGAGTTGCAGGAGTCTAAAGAAGGGAAGCAGGGAGCTCCTGAAAGCCTGTTCAGAACGTTTCAAAGACATTCACATTTCCATCTGCGAGTCTCTGATGGAGATTATGTGTAGCATGAAATATGTTCATGCTACACGTATGTAAAGAGAATGGAGCTTATGTCTGTACATTCTCTGGTGTCAGGGAGGCAAGAAGAATCTCTCCCAGAGATGTGCTGACCCCTAGTTGGCCCCTGTTACATCTGAAAAGCTTTAGAGCCATTCCAACATAGAGATCTTATAAACTGGAAACAGACATTTCCTCTGGCTGGGAAGATTTGGGGGAATGATTCAAACGACATCACCCATTTGGGACTATACACTCTTAGAAAAAAGGGCTCCAAAAGGGTTCTTCGGCTATCCCCATAGGAGAACCCTTTTTGCTTCCAGGTAAGAACCCCTTTGGGTTTCATGTAGAACCCTCTGTGGAAAGGGTTCCCCTATGGGGACAGCTGAAGAACCTTTTAGGTTTAGAGAGCACCTTTTTTTCTACGCTTGTAGTAGCTAATCTGAATTATGGTGAAATTCCCAATACCATGTGGCTTTTCTAAATACGGCCTGTTTATCCTCAACGCGCCAAAGCGTATCCATCCACTGCGTTAGTTGGTGTTGAACAGATACTGTCAGTGTGAAAAGAATGCTTCAGGAAAAGATGATCATTGTAGAGGGAAAGACCCTGTTTCATGAAGGTAGACTATTCCAGAGAGGAGAGAAATGTATTGTTCATTTAGTCGTCTACTGCAGATCAATAGGAGGCAGTGATGGCTTGGCTGAGCTGAGGGGCCAGGGTGTTCAGGGGGAGGTTTGTAATGCCCAGCGGTGCCTCTCTCTCTCGCAGGCCACTATCCCCCGTCTCACCCCTGTCTCTAGTGAGGACAAGTGGACAGATGCCTACCTGCAGCCCTGTGGACAGGCAGACAGGGGCCTTTGAATACTAATTGGCTTGTTTATTCATTTCCCAGAGCTCGCTCTCTCTGATACTGTAAGTTTGTCACAAGCTAAATTGTATAGTATGTGATGTGTGTCATGCGTTTTGAGAAGATGAGACTAGACAATAACTGTATTGTCTCCTTGGGCAAGCAGATGCTGTGCTATTTTGAAGGATTTCATCACTGACAGTTTTTGCCATTACTTCTCAATGTGACACGTCAGGCAGAATAAATAATTATTGTGGTTTTATAATATGAGTTTTTTCAGCTTTATTTGTTGTTGTGTCAACTGCCCTGAAAATACTTAACTTTGTTATTGGAGAGGAGGTGGGCTGCCAAATGGCCTTCTTGTAGAGAAAACAGTGTGCAGGCCAATCTTTCCTCTCCCTGACGCTGTGTGCGTGTGTGTGTGTGTGTTGTATGTGTGTGTTGTGTGTGTGTGTGTTGTATGTGTGTGTTGTATGTGTGTGTGTGTGTGTGTGTGTGTGTGTGTGTGTGTGTGTGTGTGTGTGTGTGTGTGTGTGTGTGTGTGTGTGTGTGTGTGTGTGAGAGAGAGAGATTGAGAGAGAGAGATTGAGAGAGGGGGGGAAAGAGAGAGGGAGAGAGTGTGTGTGTGTGTGTGTGTGTGTGTGTGTGTGTGTGTCTGTGTGTGTGTGTGTGTGTGTGTGTGTGAGTGCGTGTGTTGTATGTGTGTGTTGTATGTGTGTGTTGTAAGTGTGTGTGTGTGTGTGTGTGTGTGTGTGTGTGTGTGTGAGAGAGAGAGATTGAGAGAGAGAGAGAAGGGGAGAGAGAGAGAGGGGGAGAGAGAGAGAGAGGGAGAGAGAGTGTGTGTGAGTGTGTGTGCGTGTTTGTAGAGAGGCTGGTCTGTGGCATCTTACATTGCTGTATTGGCCTCCAAGCCAGAGGCTGGGGGTTTACACGAATGGCAGCCTGAGAGCAGCCATGTATGCTCTACACATACCAAGTGCCTTCCAGGGGTTATGTGGGTGCTGTGTGTAATTGTGTGTGTGTGTTTTGTGCAAGTGGAGTGTTCTTGAACTCACATGTACTGCATGTCAGTGGAGGCTGCCGAGGGGAGGACGGCTCATAATAATGGCTGGAATGGAGTCAATTTTTTGGATACCATTCCATTCACTCCATTCCAGTCATTATACTCCACTCCAGCCATTTGTATGAGCTGTCCTCCCCTCAACAGTCTCCACTGGTGCATGTGTAAACATGATGTCTCTGTATGTGGATGTTCGTTTTTCATATACCTGCATATACTTTGAGTGTGTGTGAGTGTGTGTGTGTGTGTGTGTGTGTGTGTGTGTGTGTGTGTGTGTGTGTGTGTGTGTGTGTGTGTGTGTGTGTGTGTGTGTGTGTGTGTGTGTGTGTGTGTGTGTGTGTGAGAGAGAGAAAGTAAGAGTAGGTTAGTGAAAGAGAGCGAGAGAGAAAGAGTGTGAGAGAGAGTGAGTGAGTGAGTGAGTGAGAGAGATAGAGAGATAGAGATAGAGACAGAGAGAGATGGAGAGTGAGAAAGAGATAGAGAGAGAGAAAGAGAGAGAGAGATATCCAGGAGAGAGAGCATACTCTCTGAGTGCCTCTCTCTCTCTCTCTCTCTCTGTGTGTGTGTGTGTGTGTGTGTGTGCATACGTGCGTGCGTGTGCGTGCGTGTGTGTGCGTGCGTGTGTGAAGATAGAGACCACACTCTGAACAACAAGTAGAAACCCACAGCTCTGAAAAAAGGTGACTTACACAAACCCAGAGTCACCAAAGTAGCTTCAGCAGCAGCAGTAGCAGTAGCATACTGACCTAGCTCACTCACGCTCATTCACAGTTGAGGAAAAGTGGATAACAGTGCCCCCTAAAGGTCGTTGAACAGAAGTGCTACTGCGGGATTCCTGTGTTCTCTTTCTTTGTTGTGATGGCTCCCACACCCTTCCTCTCAGCATGGGGCTCTTGGCATCCTCCAGCCTGTTGGTTTCAAAGCAAGGCCCCTGCCTGCCAACACAAGAATCAGGTTACTACAGGGCTTTAGTTATGCAGAATAAAAGCCAAGTAGTGGAAATCAAATTACAATTTAACAACTTATCATGCAGTGCACTGCAAGGTTAAGCTCCTTAGCCTTTTGATCGAGGAATCACCAGATGTCCATACATGCTGCTGTACGAGCACTTTCAAATAATGACCATGCATATTCACCTAAGTTTCACCTGGATTCATGTTAGAATGGACTCAGGATTTAACCTACAAGAAAGCACAGCAAACTTACAATGTAAACAAGGTACCCTCTCTAGATGCCCTGTTGTGACTCTCTCTCGTGCTGTGTCTGGGACATGCAGAGTCCAGTCAGCCCAGGGACCAAGATATACCTGTACCTTTTTACTTTGTATGACTAACATCCCGGTCAGCCATATGTCAGGTCTAACCTTAGCTTATGTCACCAGCTCTGATGAACACAGACTCATTGTCCCTGTCTCACTGGCTGACCTTCAGCCCCTTCAGCCCCTTCAGCCCCAACCCAGCCAGCCACCATAATGAAATACACAGGGCCATATAAGTTTGGAGCCACTGGTGGAAATAAATCACAGGTTGGCTTTACAGAGAGGAGATAACTGACTGACAGCGTCTGTCCTTATGTGAACTGAATTTCAGCGGCTAGGCTAGGCTATACTGGCTGTCTGCTCTCTGGGGGGAGGGGGGGAATAATGTCTACCAGCTCATATGCCATTCTTCTTTTTTCATCTCTGTGAAAATGTAAGTGGCTGGAAGAATCCTGATAAGGTTTTAAAAGAGAGACATGTCCAGGTTGGCAAACATGAGGGGTTTAGCTCAGTGAGTCATTCATGGTATATTTTAAAGTAGAGTTCTCCAATTGTGTCCCTAGACCTGATTTGATTTTAGTAAGGCTCTCTTTTAGCCCAAGGGCTAATGTTCCAAGAGTCCAAGACTCAAGTACGTATTCATCCCATGCAAATATGTGCATATTTTAACTTTGTGAAAGATATTGTAATCACTGATTGGGCACCATGTATGTATGAATGATTAATGTTGTGGATATGAGTAATTGAACATAGGGACAATTGGACCTGTAGTTGAAAAGGGCAGTAGAGGCTCTATGGTCTATGCATCCAATTTGTCATGATAAGCTATTAGAGGACACCAAAGGAAGGGCTATGCCAGACAGTGCATTTTGGGTATGCCAGTCATTATTGTTGGAATAGATGTGTAGAATGTTTTAACCAGTGTTGAACATAAAGGTTGAGGTTTACTGTAAACAAGAGAAGCATAGTGAAAAGATCTGCATGCTAAATTCATCCATCATAAATCATTACAACATAAATGCCATATTACTCTGTAAGATGAGGAACATTCATAGGATGAGCATGTCAAGGGGATAGATAGATGATAGTGTAACTCCCATCAGTGAAGCAGTGCTGAACTGAACCCCCTAACTGACAAACCAGAAACCAACCAATATCAACACTGCCATCTGCTGGCTAACACCCCCCCCCCCCCCCCCCCCCCCCCGTTTTGTACATTATTGATGGGATACATTAATAAACAGTAAACAATGTTAGTCCTGCCCATAAACCCCATGGCCCCTATCAAACAGTATAAATGAGACCCCTGACAGACCGTAATTGCTGACCATAATTTCCGCATGTGAATATCAAAGATTAAGTGACAGCTTGTATGCCAATGATTAACCAAAAGACCTACTGCTTGATAATTATTGATGAATAATCCTGTATTTGCTTAATTTCATAAACATTCATTTGGTGATCATTATGAGTAAAATGATCGAAGCGCACCAGTAACACCAGAGTAGGTCACTGATGACATGGCTTTCTCTGTAGACAGCGGGATATTAACTTCAGCACCGTGGAGAGCAGCCGCCATGGAACGAGGGAGAGCCACATAGCGATTGGATAATAATGTTAAGACGCCGATATCGCGAGTAGAGAGCAGTGTGCCTATTGGTCAGGACTGATGGGACAGCAGATTCACGGACAATGATAGGACAGCTACGGCATTGGAGATGCATTATTTCCACGACCTCGTATAAAAAAGTGAAATAACAGTGATTTATTATACTTTATCTCTTCATTATCAAGCTTTGTCATTCCTCATATTCGATGAGGTGAAACTGATAGCATGCAGCCGAGGGACCGAACATTGTAAATAGCAACAGTGCGCTCAGAGCAGGAGGAGGTAAGCAGATTATGTTTCCAATGGAAGTCCGTAATGTCAGGCCTTTAGGGTCCGATGATCCCAAACAGGATGGCACTAATTTCAAAGATAAAGGGTTGACTTGAAGCGAGTACCGGTAGTATATCGGTCTATTCAGCGAATTCAAATCAAAACACCACGAATGTTAGGCTATGAAGACTCTGGCTTATTTAGTAAGTCTCCACTTTTACTCGCACACCGGAAG
The DNA here is from genome assembly GCF_901001165.1 of Salmo trutta. Classification (NCBI taxonomy): domain Eukaryota; kingdom Metazoa; phylum Chordata; class Actinopteri; order Salmoniformes; family Salmonidae; genus Salmo; species Salmo trutta. The sequence goes on from NC_042968.1 coordinate 15,670,728, forward strand.
GATCCCAGTTCTTAAACCCTGAAGAGTCACCATTGAACCGATGCCACCAACACGTCTGTGTGTGTGTGTGTGTGTCAGCAAATCTCTTCAGTCGAATGTGACAAGTGACAACGTTGAGATTATAGATCTTGAAAACACTGGATAGAAGCTACAGTATGTCACAAGTGGTGTCACACATAAGCTGCACACTGGCATAATTGATCCATCTCTTTCTGTCAGTAGTCTTTGTCAATTATTATGTTAGGCCTACTAATATAATGTGCAAATACATTTCTCCAGTGAGTGCAAAAGCTGATTGTTACTGAGTTTTAGAATGACTGCATTTACAAAGTTATACTTTCTTTATTTGTAGGTTCAAGAGATTGAGGACCAAAACAATCTGAACAACAAAATCAACAGTCATGACTGGTAAGGATTTGCGTTAATTAAAATTGACACACAGTATGCATATGTTTTGGTACATTATCATGGTGTTCGATGAAAGTCATTTACTTTAATGTTTGGCTCTCATCAACCAACCAATCATACAAACAACATTATCTAGCCTAACATGACACACCTGCCAATGCTACCAATGTATTATTGACTCATGAAATGATTGCCATTTCTCCAGCAGAGAATAACTTCCCTCCAATACCGGGGTTCATCCCCCTGCAGCCATGTTTCTACCAGAACTTTGATGAGGAGATCCCTGAACAGCATCGCACCATGTGCAAGAGACTCTACCACCTGTGGATCTGTGAGTGCCCACTGCCCACTACCCACTGCCCACTACCCACTGCCCACTACCCACTACCCACTGCCCACTACCCACAGCCCACTACCCACTGCCCACTGCCCACTACCCACAGCCCACTACCCACAGCCTACTACCCACAGCCCACTACCCACTGCCCACTACCCACAGCCCACTACCCACAGCCTACTACCCACAGCCCACTACCCACTGCCCACTACCCACAGCCCACTACCCACAGCCCATACTAGAACAACTCTAGTCAGCCACTCTGTTATAGAGTCCACATATTTAGGGGTTATGATCTTTGATTGCACTGTTCTACTTTTTTCACACTACTGAGCTGAGCCAAGAGAGCCTAGCCAAGCTGCACTGCGCTGGCCTGATTACTCATCAACTATAGTTGCTGAAACTGTGCTGGAAAGCAACGTGTAAAAGGAAAATAAGTGTGCCAGGGCAGTACGGTTCAGGAAGCCACAATAGTGTGAAACAAGTTTCCCCTCTGTGCAGAGTTTCTGTGTAGCACTCTCTCCAGTGTAGCCTACTGTTTAGATTAGATCATTGTGGTGAACACATGGGAGCTGACAGTTAACCTCTCCCATGCCACATGGGTTGTCTTCATCCACCACAGTTATAAAGAATGACAGAGGGTGTTCTGCTGTAACTGGATATGTGTATGTCGGTGGTGGTCGGTGCCGTTTAAGATGAGGGAAGAGCATTTTTTTTAAGAGCACGAGCATGGACTAAATTATTTAGTGACGTGAATATATTTCGTATAATTTTATCTAAAAATCACTATTTACATTTTTCTGAAATTCACTGAGTATCTGCCTTCACTAGTGTATCTGTCATCCAGGCCCGTGGGATGATGCATACGCTGCTCCTTCTTCACATTTAATGACTTATCTTTTATTGTCTCTGCAGATCCCCCCCATTAAGTGATAAACATGTAAACAGGTATTCTGTACCTCTCTGTTTGCACTTACACACCAATAACAGTGTTGATGGAATAATCTGTTATGTCCTTTCTTTTGTGTGTTGTGCTTGCTCTGCATGTTTGATGTTTCTATGAGTTTATGTGTCTATGATTTCAGTCATTCTAAAATGTATTTTAACCCCTGAAACTCACCTCATTGAATAGTCACCCTTGTTACATTAGATGTATTGGTCAAGAATAGACAGGATTGTACAGAAAACTCAAAAGTATTATTTGCACAACTTAACAAATTAAAATACTTCTAGCCTTCACTTTGTTTCTTTGGCTGATATGAAAAAAGACTAATCACTTAATGGGTCTATTATTATAGCTCTGGTTGGGTTGGTAAAAGACTAATCACTTAATGGGTCTATTATTATAGCTCTGGTTGGGTTTGTAAAAGACTAATCACTTAATGGGTCTATTATTATAGCTCTGGTTGGGTTGGTAAAAGACTAATCACTTACTGGGTCTATTATTATAGCTCTGGTTGGGTTGGTAAAAGACTAATCACTTAATGGGTCTATTATTATAGCTCTGGTTGGGTTTGTAAAAGACTAATCACTTAATGGGTCTATTATTATAGCCCTGGTTGGGTTGGTAAAAGACTAATCACTTAATGGGTCTATTATTATAGCTCTGGTTGGGTTGGTAAAAGACTAATCACTTAATGGGTCTATTATTATAGCTCTGGTTGGGTTGGTAAAAGACTAATCACTTAATGGGTCTATTATTATAGCTCTGGTTGGGTTGGTAAAAGACTAATCACTTAATGGGTCTATTATTATAGCTCTGGTTGGGTTGGTAAAAGACTAATCACTTAATGGGTCTATTATTATAGCTCTGGTTGGGTTGGTAAAAGACTAATCACTTAATGGGTCTATTATTATAGCTTTGGTTGGGTTTGTAAAAGACTAATCACTTAATGGGTCTATTATTATAGCTCTGGTTGGGTTTGTAAAAGACTAATCACTTAATGGGTCTATTATTATAGCTCTGGTTGGGTTGGTAAAAGACTAATCACTTAATGGGTCTATTATTATAGCTCTGGTTGGGTTTGTAAAAGACTAATCACTTAATGGGTCTATTATTATAGCTTTGGTTGGGTTTGTAAAAGACTAATCACTTAATGGGTCTATTATTATAGCTCTGGTTGGGTTGGTAAAAGACTAATCACTTAATGGGTCTATTATTATAGCTCTGGTTGGGTTTGTAAAAGACTAATCACTTAATGGGTCTATTATTATAGCTCTGGTTGGGTTTGTAAAAGACTAATCACTTAATGGGTCTATTATTATAGCTCTGGTTGGGTTTGTAAAAGACTAATCACTTAATGGGTCTATTATTATAGCTCTGGTTGGGTTGGTAAAAGACTAATCACTTAATGGGTCTATTATTATAGCTCTGGTTGGGTTGGTAAAAGACTAATCACTTAATGGGTCTATTATTATAGCTCTGGTTGGGTTTGTAAAAGACTAATCACTTAATGGGTCTATTATTATAGCTCTGGTTGGGTTTGTAAAAGACTAATCACTTAATGGGTCTATTATTATAGCTCTGGTTGGGTTTGTAAAAGACTAATCACTTAATGGGTCTATTATTATAGCTCTGGTTGGGTTGGTAAAAGACTAATCACTTAATGGGTCTATTATTATAGCTCTGGTTGGGTTGGTAAAAGACTAATCACTTAATGGGTCTATTATTATAGCTCTGGTTGGGTTTGTAAAAGACTAATCACTTAATGGGTCTATTATTATAGCTCTGGTTGGGTTGGTAAAAGACTAATCACTTAATGGGTCTATTATTATAGCTCTGGTTGGGTTTGTAAAAGACTAATCACTTAATGGGTCTATTATTATAGCTCTGGTTGGGTTTGTAAAAGACTAATCACTTAATGGGTCTATTATTATAGCTTTGGTTGGGTTTGTTGCTTGGATGAAGGGATATCTCTTCCCTTTGTGGACCAGTAATTAAAGCTGATTGGCTGCCCGTGGCAGTTCTGTGGAGCAGGCTGGAACTGAACCTCTAGCTCACGCAGTGCTTTAAATTACAACCAATTCGTTCTTAAGAAGAGTAGGTTTGCTAGATTACTGAGACTTAGAGCAAAACAGAGAAGAGAAAGAAAATTTGGACACCTGAAGAAAGGGCACTCAAGGAACCGGAGTGGACAGAAAGTGATCATTTATCTGAGAGCTGGTTCCCTGACTGGTGTTATATTATACTTTTGCATTGTTCTACTGGTGTGTATAACAATGTGTTTTCTTGGTGGTGTGTTTTATAGTGCATGCAATCACCCTGGCTGTGAATCTGGTGGGCTGCTTTGTGTGGATGCTGGGTGGAGGGGGCGTGACAAATTTTGGCATGGCCATCATATGGTTGATTCTCTTCACCCCATGCTCCTATGCGTGCTGGTTCAGGCCCATCTACAAGGCCTTCAAGTAAGTGGATTCCAGACATATCCATAAGGTATCCAAGTACCACTAGATCCTTTTAAGCTATAACTAGGGCCCATAGTTTTTCTTGATCAGGCTATGTGATCAGGAAAACCCCCCAATCTTACTGACACCATTATGCTTTATCATAGTGATATACCATCAGTCAAGGGAAATCCGCTACCGCCAAGAGAAATGTTGAAAAGGGATTTACTTATTAACAAGTACCACACTGTATACTGTGTTGTGTGTCCGTGTACTTACAATTCCTTTTGTTGTTCTCCTAGGACGGACAGCTCGTTCAACTTCATGGCGTTCTTCTTTGTGTTCATGGCCCAGGTGGGCATCAGTATTATCCAGTGCATAGGGATCCCAGGCTGGGGAAACTGGTAAACTGGTTACACATTCAAATCACCTTCAATAATAAGCCTATTATAAATGATTATACACATGTATAAACGCTTAGAAATGTTCCATAAAGTATTATAAATGAAAGTTATTGTGTTACCGACAAACTCTCTTTAGCCAAAACATTTATGTCTTTAAAACAACAGCAGTATAACCTCCTGCATTACCACACCCCGTCATATCATTAACAATGCAATAGAAGACAGTCAGGAAATAGCCTCACTCAGAACATTTATGACTTCATTCTGTCATTAGAGTTTAAGGCTGTTAAGGGCCAAATGTCACTTTGATTAGCAGATTTAATTGTAATGGCAGCTTCCATAAAGTGTATAAATGTCAACATTCAGAAATTGATGGTTTTATGTGTGGGATATAAAACTTTTTTAAGGCTGATCCATGATATTAGCCTGCTACATGAAGTGATCATGATCGCTGTCATTTTAAATTCAACTCTTTGTTATAGCGTCATGTCTTCCACTATTTTGTGAAGTGGACTACTTTACTATTGATACCATTGCCATGACGATGAGGAGGATGATAATGGTCTTATTTTCAGCATCAATGATAGTTTTAGCTTTAACTTCAGTGCATCAGTGTTCTCATGAATAATTTCTTCTGTAGACGTACACTGAGTGTACAAAACATTAAGAACACCTGCTCTTTCTGTGACAGACTGATCAGGTGAATCCAGATGAAAGCTATGATCCCTTATTGATCCACTTCAATCAGTGTAGATGAAGGATTTTTTAAAGAAGGGTTTTTAAGTCTTGAGACTGTTGAGACATGGATTGTGTGCCATTAAGAGGGTGAATGGGCAAGACAAAATATTTAAATGCCTTTGAACGGGCTATGTTAGTAGGTGCTAGGCGCACCGGTTTGTGTCAAGAATGGTCTACCAACAAAAGGGCATCCAGCCAACTTGACACAACTGTGGGAGGCATCAACATGGGCCAGCATCCCGGTGGAACGCTTTTGACACCTTGTAGAGTCCATGCCCCATCGAACTGAGGCTGTTCTGAGGGCATAAGGGGGGGGGAAGGTGTTCCTAATGTTTGGTATACTCAGTGTACAGGCGCAAAAGGTAACTGTCTTCTTCTTCTCTACATTTCTCAGCGGCTGGCTGGCCACCATCTCTTTCTTCAGCTACAACCTTTGGATCGCCTTGCTGATGCTCATCCCCACCCTCTTTTTCACTGCCACGGCAACGCTGTCCTTCATCGCCCTCACCAAGGCAAGTTTTTATCTGTGTTCCGTCACAACCATGGGACACGTACAGCATGAAGATGTGTATGGTGATCTTTATGTCAGTCACTCATGCCCATTGTGCCGGCTGCATAGGGCAGCAACAAAGGTCTTCATTGCTCTCTGTCATCTTTATGTGCAGCCTGAAGTTTTCCTGTGGTCCCTCTGCTCCCTTTCTCCAGGTCCATAACTTCTACCGTGGCAGCGGGGGCAGCATAGGCAAGGCCCAGGAGGAGTGGACCACAGGGGCCTGGAAGAACCCCCACATCCAGCAGGCAGCGCAGCAGGCAGCTATGGGAGCCGCCACGGGGGCCATGATCCCGGACCAGCAGTACTCCAGCAACACCCCACAGTACAATGACAACCAGATGTAGGGGATAAAGTGGAGGGAGGGAAGCATGTCAAAACATGAGCAGGAGTTTGGTATCTGTTTATCCCCAAAAAGTGTGTCTTTATCACAACAGCTCTTTCTATAGGGCAGGGGTCTTCAACCTTTTTTGCCCAGGGACCCTCTCCCAGGCAAACCGGCAACCCAGGGACCCATCATACTTTAGCAATTTGTTTTCTTCTCACTTGTCTTGTCTTAGCATCAAGTGAATGATAATGTCAAGGAGAAGTAATCAACATTTAAAAAATGAATAGATTGGGTAGATCGTTTTTCATTATTGTAATTGGGAAAGGAAGTGTAAACTCTAACGTAGCCTATTAGCTTGAAAGGTAACTCCAAACACATTTTCACTAAGAGCTGCTGTTTAGCTGGCTACACAAAGGTTAGCCATATGTTAGTAAAAATGTATGTCTAAGTCAAGAAAGCTTACCAGCAGCCAGCGACACCTGACACACTGGTAGCCTATGTCAGATATTCCGGTGAGTGTAATTGGCTCCAATAAGTGTAATTTGCTTAATATTAGGAGTTAAGAAATAATGTTGACATCATTAGAAAGAAGACATTCTCCTCTTTTCTATTGTAATCATTTATTCTGTTGTTGCTAGCGATATACCCCTGCTATGGAGCACTACACTACCACACTATACCAGCTGACTCTGAACACCCATAACGTAAAGACATTTCATGTTCTCAGCATCTACACTCAATTACAGTATCTGGTTTCTACTGCGTGATGTCATATTTCTGTTTCCGCTGCTTTGTTTTGACGTGTTTTGATGTGTCCCTATCTTATGTCACTGTGTTAGCAGGGCCCTGTGGCCACATGCACACAGCACCAACTCTGCTTGTCAGAGCTCATTCGGATCACCCACTATCCTCTCCTAGATGGTCTTCGGTTTTGGTTTTTGGTAGCCTCCTCCTGCTCATGACTTGTAAAGTCATGCTCATGATATAGTATTTCAATTATAGATGAGTTTTTTACAGTAAGTTACTGGACTCTAGGTTTTGCCGTGAATAAATGTAGTCACTGGCTGTAGGAAGAGAGCCATGTAAGACTGTGTTTGAGTGCAGTACTATGAACTTTTTTTTTTTATCTACTGACATTTCAAAGCGGATAAAAATGTTTTATTACAGAATGTAGCACTGAGATAACTTTAATATTTTACCAGGAGTGTTTATGTACAGTAGGAGATAGCTTACTTGGTAATAACTATGTATTTTAAGAATGTATTACTTTGTATACTAGTGAATGCCAGCTGATTGAACAAAAAGGACTCTCCTCTGAACCATCAGGTTGCTTTGTGATTCTCAGGTAAAGCAAAGCTATAAACACTGGACACATACTGTGAATCTTTTCCCTGTACGTCCATATGTATGTTTTTGAGAGCTTATATAATATGTATTTAAAATGAAACCATAATCCTGTTGCCTCAGGGGTATTAGTTTAATTTGATTCATTCTGTAACTTGAACAAGGTATTACTGTGAGCTAAATAAGGCCAGTATGTACTGTAGTTACATTACATAGAGATGTGTAGAAAAGTACGCTCTTTTCTCTTACTTATCAATATTATTATAACCCTTTAAACTTGATATTAGAGCAGCACTCAACTACTGAATGTGTGAACGTCCTCAAAATGTCCGTATCCCACATTGTCCTACTGACATCTGAATTTCGATACTCCTGTTTTGATCATATTCGTAGTATGCAGTACCTTTGATTTAATACTGAGGAGGTAGCGAGATTTGGAAGTCCACTTCCTTTGAGTTTGGCCTGGACGTTGGTGTTGGTGTCCCTGGGGCTCACTGTCTACGCTGATATTTTTCATCGGGCTAGCTCAGAGGCTGTTTTAAAGAGCTTCAATGGAGAGATAACTGTGTGCTACCAGCTCCTAGGCCTGAGCTGAAAGACTACAGGCCAGTCGCATTTTCATTATCCACAGTCATGGAAATGGGACTTTCTTCTGAAAGTCTGAGAAGTAATGAATGAAGTAATGAATGAAGTAATGAATGCGTACCAAAACACATAACTCTTTTTAGGGGACTATTGTAAAAAATGTCTTTAGAAGAAGGCTCTCCAAGCCTGTTCCTGGAGAGCGCTACCGTTTTTGCTCCAATCCTAATCTAGCACACCCGATTCTAATAATTAGCTGGTTGATCATCTGAATCAAGTCAATGGCAACTGGGGTTGGAAGGAACACCTACAGGAGGGTATCTCCAGGAACAGGGTTGGAGAGCCCTGCTTTAGATAGACATGTAACATCTAAAGTAAATTAATCAATGTGAGCTATAAATTAATTGCTAGGATTTCTCATTGTGTTTTGTATTGAATGTCTACATGTCTTAGAGGGTGCTCTTTTTTAAACGTGTGTAGTTAACGTCTTGTCTAAGGTTGACAATGTTAGACAGCAACGTTGCATTGTATGTCTTGTTGTATGATTGTTTGACCATAGAGGGGCGCCGATGGTTCCTTTTATTTGTGTGAGAGAAAATCCCTGATATACAAGCTGCCTGCACTCAGTCGTCTGTCTATGCATATAGTAGACTTTAGGTCTATAGCTTAGTCAGTATTCAGTCAACAGCTCAATGGTTCCTGCTGTTCCCAGGTAGTAGCTACATGTGACCAGGAAGGAAGGGAGAGATAGCCTTACATATAAGTGGGCTCCAGTCAGCCACAGCCTGGCTCATACTGCCCTCCTGCCACCTCTCTCTCTCTCACAGGGGCAGATGGCTGAGCAGGCGGTCCCCGTGAACACATTACAGTGTGCTTTACGCTGTAGGGGAAAGAGAGACATTTATGGCATGTTATGGGTGCCACTTTCTCTGGGGTAGTAGGGGTTTGAAAATGACCTAAATGGGCTCGTATTGAGGGAAGGAGAGAGAGAGAGCAGTAGAAAAACAGTGTTTTCCCTGGTGTTCATTAGTTCATGTTCTAGCTAGATCACTAACCTGGCCTAATCTATATATCCCAAGGCCTCTTAACCCCTCAAGTAGCTGTATTCAACATTATTACAGAATGCACATTACTTTAGAGAAATCTCCCAAACCTATACTTCTTTTCTCTCCTACATCTAAAAGGAATCAGCTATGTGTAGGAACTGTGGTGTAAACTATGCAGATAACCCTTGACTATGGAAGGGATGTGTTAGTTGTTTGGGCTTAGATTAGCCTGCGGCTGATGTAAAGGTGTGTAGAGCGTGTTACCTTAAACTGTGATATAATCAGTATTCAATAAGCTCCATCTCTGCAGTAATCAAGCAGAAGCATTGACCAAAGTCTTGCCCTGGTACACATTCATGTGCAACCACCACAGCTCATACAGGACCAGCTGTTGCTTCTTTGTCATGTCCATGTCATTAAATGTGTGGGAGATCATTGTACCAGTGGGATTTCCTCCTTATGCTGATCATGTGAGATTGCGTGGTCATCTCAGAGAGACAACTAGACAGTATTCTGAAGCACAGTTAGAAGGGGACTTTTAATCTGAAGTGTAATTGTTACGTACATTTTAAAAATGTTGTCTTGTCATTTTATGTTTTGATTTCCCTTACGGACATTAAACAAACTCTATTCCATTTTACGCCATGAACATATATACATTTTCTGGTCTTTGTGTGTCTTGACTGTGCGTTGTTGGGAAGTGGAGTCATGGTATGAGTGTTAGTTGGACTGTCTGTTAGTTGCTGTCACTGTAATAGCTCTCCAGTCTCTCCAGTAAATATGCGTTATGAAGGTGTTGTATAATTTCAGCTGGTAGTTTTGAAAGTAGCGCTCACGAGCCAAAACTGGTCCCCGAAAATGGTGTGCTATTGTGTACAAAATCATCCATTTCATATGATATGTGACACCCCCTCCTGCAATCCGTATAATATGTTACAAATTCCAGGGGAATCTGCAGGTGCTATCAATTTGTTGACTTGAATTAATGAATTATTGATATGTACCCATTGAATCTTGAAGAATATAACTTAGAAATGCCTCATGAGCTTAGTTCAACTGTCGGTACGACCCCAAACAATTAGCTTGTTTTACTCCAATGTTTGTTAAGAAAGTAAATGTAAATCAACAAGATATAGATGAAAAACATGGTGAAAATTATATATATTTTTTATAATGAACAGTGTTAGCTCTGGTTAAATTTCTCCAGCCCTATCCCTCAGCCTTTTATCCCTGAAACAGGGAGCGGGGACATCACTTGCTACTGATTCAACTGCTATTTGCCGCTTTAAGATCCCGTTTCAATCTCTAACTTGCTGTCTGGAAGTTATTCATGTCACTTGTTTACCCACCGTCTCTGTGCAGATCGTTAATCTGCGGTCACGAAATCATCTCACAATGTACGGCACCTATTTGTTGCTATTGCCTTTTCTTCGTTTTAATCAAACATTTGCATTTCATAATTAAAATGTGATGTTGAAATACTTTCCAAAGCATTAAACACAACAAATGAAACCAAGAAAAATGTATTCTCTATCTAGTGAGAAAACCTAGTGTGAGCCTGTGCATCCAGGTGGCAGTGACCAGAGACTGCCTATAGGTGGCAGTGTTGATCCAGTGTGTGTGAGTGGTGGGCTGTTAACTGTTCAACCAGTTGTCCACTGGGGGCAGTATATGATCTGTGTTTTTCTCGCTCTGCCAGGGTATGATTTCCCCAGATACACAGCCCTGAACACAAATCCCGGATAGTCCCAGATAGTCAAGGTGATAAAAGCGATATGGCCAGCATTTACTTGTCTGGCTAATAACTTTACTCTTGGTAAACTCAAATTTACTGAGCACAATTTCACCCTGGACATCCTCTGAGAAGGTGTCTCATCATAGATTAGATTCAAAAGCCATTTAAATGGATTTATCTCTGGATGTCCCCGCTCTCCCTGCTTTCCCGCTCTCCCTGTGCTGAGAGTGATAGAATCACTCAGAGGAGCTGGAGGAGAAATGACACAGTGATATAGGCACCCAGAGGACCCACTAGCAGTCACGGACCAGCCCTGTTATTGGTATAAACATGAAAGCCATCTGTTGAATTGGGCCCACATTTTATGAAAGAACAAGTCAGATAGAGGCCTTCTGGTTAATATGAATAGCTCTGATTGGCAGCTATGGAATTGCATCATTGATTCATAAACAACTAAGGTTGTATAGTGATAGTGCATATCATAGCATGTTATAAGCATTTAGTAACATTAATAGTATTTAGACAGTTGCTATTTTTAACACATTGTTTTGGCTTTCATGATAGTGTAGTAGACATGACTAGACCAGGAACTCAGCTTAGCAACATCTCACCCAGGTCTTAGCGAAGATGTGAAAACTGCTCTCGGTGTTGAATTTACAACATAAAGTCAATAGCCATTCCTCAAAATGTGTCGGCATAAACTTTTGACCTGGCTGAGTATCCCCTTCCGCCTTCAATGTTTTGATTACAGTTACCATGGCAAACTGCAAAAAATTCCCTCATACAGTAAACACGTCTCTTCCCCATGATCAGTCAAGCTTACATGAGAGGAGAGGGCGGTGGAGGGCAGTGTGAAGAAGGAGGGGGGTCCACACAGAGGCCACAGTGTATGACCTGGAGCAGGCCGAACACAGAGGGGCTTTATGTGCTACCAGTCAGCAGAGAGACAGACAGAGAGTTCCACTTCAGGCTGTTATAAACGCTCCCAGGGACCTGGGCTGAGGGCTCACACCCTGGCTACTGCTAAACCATGCTCTAAGAGGTGTGTGTCTGTGGTCACTTACCTAAACCAAACCTGGACTCTCTGGGATCACTCAGGCGTGTGGTGAGTCACCTGGAACATGGTGGAGCTGAAGATCAGTTTAGGTGTGACCTGGTCTCAGTTGACCTTGTAGACCAGGCCTCTTGGAAGGCCAGACATTGGTTTCTCTCATTTAGCTGCTCATTAAGATAAATACATCAGCAGCTCAGCGGTAAACTAACAGAGTGATTAATGTTTAGTAGAAGGCACACAGAAGGCAGTATGGCAAACCCACAGGCATCCTCTGTTCTTATTTTCTTGAGTTTAACTTAAAAGGATGTGTTCCGGAGACACAGGCAAACACACACACTCTCTCCAAGAGTAGCAGTGATCATGTGGTAAGAATTCCCAACTCAGCTCATCTTCTCACGCACATCACGAGATGGATAGAGCAGCCAGCCAAGAACTAAGGAGGGGTCACCAAGCTGTCTGGAGTCAGGCCACGTTACTCAGCTACAGAAAAGACCGCTGCCGCCACCGGGGTGTGAAATCACCCATCTGACGATGGGAGGCGTCCCATTGACACCCAGAGGAGACAGGGATATTACAGGCTGTAGTGTAGAATGAGTCCACTGAAATATGGTGCCGTCAGAGGATGGGGGACACTGAGCAGAGGGGCGCGGGCGGCTGCAGCCGAGGCTCCATCACTCCCTGTGGCTGACTTCATCAGCTTTCCCTGTGGAGCCCATTGGGAAGGATGACGTCTGCAGACATTCTGTATATACATACATACAGACAGATATATCGCTCACTAACTGGGGGAGTCCTATCTCGCCTCCTGAACATCCAGTCATTAGTTTCAATTGTCTGGGACCATAAACACGAATATCCCAACTTCAATTTCTTCCCCTTTCAAAGAAGGGGAGTCTTAATGAGAATGTATTGCCCTGTTGTTGCAGCCGTGCAGTCGTTCGGACTCCCAGGGATACGAAGGAACGAGACATTTGCATACTCCTTAAAATTGATGAGGGGGGAAATTGAGAGAACCTAAGTTTTAAGAAGAATACATCTTTGCCTCAGACACCAAAACCGGTGCCAGATGTTTCAGAGATGAGGCACGAGGCATTTAAACTGTCAGGCTGGGCACTCGAGTGTGTCGTCAGTCTACTACTCAAGCTGCTTCGCAGCCTCCTATAACGCCCATCGCTTTCGATGCAGAGCGCTAACACAAAAAGTGAGATGTTTGTTATCTCAGATATATACGGCACACTCTGCTCCGTATAAAATATGTACAGGATGAGACAGGATGAGCCATTATCAAAACAAATGAGCCAGTGACTGCAGCTGCATGTAAATCAGAACATAATTTTGTTCACTGTTCAAATGATGGAAATATTTGTTTTCTTCTTGACTTACACTGAGCTCACTCAGTCATTGCTCCCTTTCTCTCCATCCAACCTGGACTCAGGGGTAGATGCATCAAGGAAACGGAAATCCAGGATACAGATTATACTAATTTGTGTCCCGGATTTCCGTTTACTATGTTGCATCTATCCCTATGTATTGTAGGGGTATGGTATGTATCAGGGCGGTCTGTAACCCTTTACTGCAGTCGAACCATTCAAAGTGACCTCTTGTGGCCTCATGGGTGGAATGTTATTCATATTTTTGTACAGAAAATCCAGTGTTTCTATGTCAAACCTTTTTTTTTATATTTAATTCTGTGATGTATATAAACTGTAATTTTGGGACGTTAACTCAACATTTAAAAACATTTCAACTCTACACTGAGTGTATAAAACATTAAGGACACCTTCCTAATATTGAGTTGTACCCCCCTTTGCCCTCAGAAGAGCCTCAATTTGTCAGGCATGGTGTTGAAAGCGTTCCACAGGGATGCTGGCCCATGTTGGCCCATTTTGACTCCAATGCTTTCCATGTCTCAATTTTCTCAAGGCTTAAAAAAAAAATCCTTCTTTAACCTGTCTCCTCCCCTTCATCTATACTGATTAAAGTGAATTTAACAAGTGACAGCAATAAGAGATCATAGCTTTCACCTGGATTCACCTGGTCAGCCTATGTCATGGAAAGAGCAGGTGTCCTTAATGTTTTGTACATTCAGTGTATATCTGACATGGTACAGGGGTCTTCTTTGTGTTAAGCCCATAACCATGTGTGTGAGGTGTATACTTTTGTTTCAATGTAGATTTGTTTATGATGACCTGATTTAGCCCACTGCAAAAAAAGGTTTTAAGATGAGAGATTGCATTTTTTGAATGAGCATGGCCTTATTTATATTATAGCATATTGGATGACTGTCATTCATTTTCCATTCACCCAGTTCAATGTAACATCGACAGGTTTAGGCTACTACATGATACTCTAATTTTCCCTATTCCCATCATGAGGTTGCTACAACCTAGCCTATGGATGAAAGTTTACAATATAGGTGCACAGATCGAGAGGACAATTTGAATAATCAAGGTGACAGACAGTGACACATTCAATACCATATTGCACATGCTTGCCTGCATCTAGCTGATCTAGGGTGTAATCATTAGTCTAACAGTTGCAAACGAGACTTTCTATTGGACAAATACCTGTATGTTTATCCCCATTTCATTCCGTTTGCTTCCGTTTACAGTTTTTTACAATCGCTAGGACCCATTTCTCAATACCTGGTCACTTTTTCAAAACTCTTAACTAACTCTCAGATTGGCACAGCAGTTAATTTCCCATCCAAAATGCCATAAAAATACCAAAACACTCATACATGTCTCAAATCAACTCCTTCTGCCATAACACTGACGAAGGTTGTCACCCAACAAGCCCACGTTGTCACTCATAAAACAATGACCTAAACAACACTAACAACAGGTAGCATAACACAATGTTTTCTTCACAAAACAAGAATGACACCTCTCTACTGTTTAGAATTCACTGCAGTATATGTTACAGGAATGTATCAGACAGGATGCAATATGCTTCAATATGTTTTATGTCATTTTATGGCATTGAGTGATTCCAAAATACAAGAATGTCATATGCATTTGGCCACAGGTTCTCATCCACGTCACATCTTATGTCATCTTGGGCAATACACCTAGGAAAGAATCTTTTGGCATGTCTGGTCCTTACCTGGCAATCTTCTACAGATATGTCCAGGCATCCAGCATTCATTGCGTCCAGGAGGGACGTTTGATCATGTGGATGGTGGTCATAAACCTTCCACCTCCATGAGGAAAATAATTCCACTATGGGGTTGAGGAATAGAGAGTAAGGAAGGAGGAAAAGTGACATCATCCTGGGATGGGCTGCAAACCCTTCTGTGACTGCACGGGACTGGTGAAATGCCACATTGTCCCATACAATTACAAACGTTGGCCGATTTGGCCTCACTGCAACCCTTTCCTCACCTGGCACAACCCTTCCATAGAGGTCATCCAGGAACTAAATGAGACGCTCGGTGTTGTATGGCCCAATTAGCGGTTTGTGTAACAGCAATCCATCAGAGGATATTGCTGCACACATTGTGATGTTGGCACCCCTCTGGCCCGGGACATCCACTGTGGCTCTTTTTCCAATCACATTCCTTCCTCGACACTGAATATGTGGGGTGTTTGCCTGGCTTCAATCTCCATGACTATCTAAAATAAATCCACAAGGCAACATAAGAGTTAGGCTATTACGCTAGTTTACATTATACCTTAAAACATGCCATTGTGTGCCTCTGCCCTGTTTAGTTTTGTATTTTATAGTCATCTTACCTGGACTTATTGGTTCCTGAGTTGCCTGACTCGTTCAGAGTTCCTCTCAAAGGGGACAGTGTACAACTGCTTCAGCCTCACTTGATGTTGTTTCAGGACTCTAGAAATATTTGTTATGCTTACATTGTCTGCCAACACTCATCCCAAATCCCTGAGTTTTATGCCATTGTTTCTGATGACCATATCAACGATTGCGGTTTCCTGCACATCAGTGAAAATCCTACCTCTCCCGCCTGTAGGATGTAACCGTTGGGTCCTAAGCAGAAATAAAAAACAATTACAACTACACACAAGTAGGTTTGGAGGCTTTGCTCAATTTACATCTGTAATGTGCAGTTCAGTCAGATGCCCTTGCAGAATGCACATCTTACCTGTTGTTTTGCCGGAAATTTCTCAGAATAGATGCCACTGTTGAGCGTTGCAGATTTGGCTGCACTCTCAGACCAGCCTCTCTCATTAATAGATCATGATTTATTACATGATCAATTGTAGTAGCCCTAATCTCATCTGAGACTACAGCTCTTGATCTTCCTCTCAGTCTTCTTCCACCACGCATACGTACTCCTCTCCCTCTCCCAGCCACTCTTCTTCCTCTGTCAGCCACTTCTCTATCTCTGGCTGGGTTCATGTTTACATTACAGTACAGCATTATTCCTAAGATGTCCCCTTTTGTATAGATGGTAATGTAATTGAAAGACTAACACCTGTGTAGGTGTTCAGCTACAATGGGAATCAGCTGTGGTTGGTCTAATTGTTTTGATAGTATTTCATTTTTTTGATTTATAATATATTTCAATACGGTATTACTGTAGAAATGTAGCAAATTTATGTCTTATTGTGTTATTTTAGGTTTTGAACTTAAGTTTAACAGTTTTGAAAAGAGTATGTTAACATGTGCAAATTGGCCTGTAGGTACATAGAGTTTTGGTGGTGGTTGTGTCTGAGTGAGAAAAGTGTTCATGAAAATTGAAAGATGTAGTCATTGAATGCATTTTGTGCCAAAGCAATGAAAAATGATCCATCGTTTAGGCCACATAGACTGGTGTTATGCTCACTGTGTGAAGAGTTTTGAAAAAGTGAACTAAATATTGAGAAATGGGTCCTAGCAATTGTAAAAAAAACTGTAAGAAACGTTTTTCAACAAAATCGACGGAATTACTAAATCCTTGATCACATGCAAACACAGTTCATTTTCATAGCAGCCACATACAAACAGCATGATCATTTTGCTTGTTGTAGAACTCCTTCTCACAACTACGTGCTCTCCACCTCTAACCTTTTCTTTTCGCTTGTGGATTTCAGTGCACAACACATCAGCTGTCTGTGACCAGACAAAAAAAAACTTTCCAAGCCAAACCTTCATATCACAACCACTAACAAATATACATAGCCTACATCGTTGTCAACGACCCGCTCCAAGCAGTTACACAGGCGGTCCCCTGTGGCAATAAATGAATAAGACCAAAACCTTGACTTGGAAGAGTTCCAGTGTTGGAAAGCCATAGCCAGCTAGCTAACATAGCATTCCTCTCTGTTTGAGTATGCTAAACTAGCTAGCTGCAATCGTTAGTGAAAGTGAAAAAAATATAACAAAATATCTCTCTCTCTCGTTTCTCTTTAATTTTTTAAGAAATGAATTTGCTCAGAACTGTTCAACTATTGTCTTCCTCTCTCTTTGAGTCAACTTCTCACCACATTTTATGCACTGCAGTGCTAGATAGCTTTCAATACTAGATTAATTATCTGATCCTTTAATTGGAGGGACAACATGTCAGTTCATACTGCAAGAGCTCTGAGATGTTGGAGGACATTCTCCAGAAGTTGTTATAATTACTCTGTAAGTCTATAGAAGGGGGTGAGAACCATGAGCCTCTTAGGTTTTGTATTCAAGTCAATGTACACCGAGGAGGACGGAAACTAGCAGTCCTCCGGCTACACCATGGTGCTGTTGAGGCTACTGTAGAAACTTCATTGCAAAACAGTGTGTTTTAATCAATTATTTGGTGACATGTAAATATATTTTAGTATAGTTTTAACTAAAAAGGATAACTTTTTTATGTTCCGCTATTTTAATTTGTATGAAATTCACAGAGGAGGATGGTCCTCCCCTTCCTCCCCTGGGGAGCCTCCACTGGCATGTATTCATTTGTGGATGTCCATCATCCATTTTGTATATCATACGAATTACAATTCCTGTGATATGTTACAAATTACAATTCCTATGATATTTTACGAATTGCAATTCATAAATATGTTACTATTTTCAATATGTATATGTTACGAATATCAATTTGTTGTGGCTAACGTTAGCTAGGTGGCTAGGGGGTTAACGCTAAGGTTAACTAGGTGGCTAATGTTATCTAGGATAGGGGTTAGGGGTTAATGGAGGGTTAGGAGTAAATGATAGGGAAAGGGTTAGCTAATATGATAATTAGTTGAAAAGTAGCTGAAAAGTAGTAAATAGTTGCAAAGATGCTAAATAGCTAAAATGCTAAAGCTAGACGTTTGCGTTATATGCAGACCCATTCACCCAGACCAACCACCCTCTTTAAGTTTAAAGTAACCTTCTTTCTTATGCAACCATATCAAACGTAATGTCACGACTTCCACCGAAGGTGGCTCCTCTCCCTGTTCGGGCGGTGCTCGGCGGTCGTCGTCGCCGGCCGACTAGCTGCCACCGATTCTTTTTCCTTTTCGTTTGTGTCTGTCTGTTTTTGCACACCTGTGTTCAGTTAGTTTATTTCGGTGGGTTTATCTACACCCCGCTGTATGCTAGGCTTTGTGCGGGATTGTTTGTATGTATTTCATGTTAGGGGTGTGTGCCTGCACCACAGGGTTTCGATTTGTTTCGGTAGTGTTACCGTGTTTTTTCGAGACTTTGTTTTAGGAGTTGAGGTTTCTCCTCCGTGTGTGCAATAAGTTTCCCTGTGGGTGGCGACTTCGTTTGTGCGTGTTTTTCCCTCTTGTTTGTACTGTGAGTTCGGGACCACCTTATTAAACGTTTTGTGCCACTGGAACTTCTTTGCTCTCCTGCTCCTGATTCCTACACCCCCCCTCCTACTAGGAGGCATTGTTACATGTAACATATCATGCTAATTTGAGTGTCCTGAATTTACATTTACTATATTACATCTAGTCTATCAGACCAGGCTGCTCCATCTCTCCTTCTCCTGCGCTTTCTTCCCTCCTTTCCCAAAGACAATCTCTCCTTTCTCTTCAACCACAGAGCAACATGTTTATCCTCCCTGAAAATGAAGGTGAGCCTTTATTCATTGAATTAAGTTGAAAAGCGCAGGAACAGCCAGAAGATGAATTACCTGTGGCCTTGATGTTGTGCCACAGAATATATGTTCAGCAGGAAGGCTCTGCAGAATGAGACTGCATGTCTGGGGGATATTTTTTGGCAGTGTCTAGTTGCATAATAATTCCTTTTCTCTCCTTCCTCTAAATTCAATAATCCTCACCAAGAGAATGCTTGAGTGGGGAGAAGAGCAGTCTCAAGTTATGTCTTCAAGCCTTGTCTCAAATTATGGTCAAATTATTTTGGAATGCTTAGTGAGCTTGTAGGTAGTTAGTTCTATCATTGATCTGAGTGTAAGTAAGGGTAGAATGCTAAGGCCAAGTCAGAACACTTAGAAGCTTTATAACTGTGTCAGAGGAAGTAAGATGGTAAAGACCAAAGATGGACTAATGAATATTGATGGAAAGGAGACAGACAGGCAGAGGCAGGCAGAGATACATAGACAGGCCATGGAATGAAGATCCATGTAGCTATGACATGATTAAGTGTTCCGTGACTGGTTATTAGATAGATCAATTACCTGTCCACTCCCTCTGGCCTCGTGGGAATTTTAATAGATGGATCTCTAGGACAGTAAGCTGTCCTGTACCTCTCCTATGTGTGTGAATGGACCTCAACTTTGTCCTGAGTGACTATGACACCCTCACAATGAGGATATTGTCAGATTTAACTCTGCAACACTGTACAGCTCACCATGTATTTTACAAGTCACTCATCACCCTCATCGACCCTCCTCACACCCACTGCTTCCTTTTCTAGAGCCTAAGAAGTACAAGACCTCGGTTGATCCCCATAGAGCCATGCCTGTGGCATGAGAGTTCTTAGAGGCCAAAATGTGTTCCCAATGTTTACACAAACTGAATCACATGCCATAACTTGGATTACATTCACACTTGTCCATTTTTAATGTAGAGCCTAGAAATGCCTCCCCACCCTCCCCAGGCTGTATCACATCCGGCCGTGATTGGGAGTCCCATACAGTGGGCCGCGCACAAATGGCCCAGCGTCATTCGGGTTTGGCCGGTGTAGGCCGTCATTGTAAATAAGAATTAGTTCTTAACTGACTTGCCTAGTTAAATAAAGGTTCAATAAAATAAAAATAAAATACAAAAATAAAGCTGATGTCAAAACTCACTGCCGTGTATTCTGTTACACTGTCCTCTCTTTCCAGCAAGCACGCACACAGACACACACACACACACGCACACACACGCACACACACACACACACACAATAATCTGGAGGACTTTTTTAGAAGTGTCTGTGTACCGTAAGGAAAAGGCTGAGAGCATCCTGAACAAATAGCCATCACAGAGAGGAAGTCCCCTCAGAGTGGTCAGGGTAATACAGGGACAAACAGGAGGAACATAACAACCATGGGGATGACACAGGAAATATTGGACATTTTGTTCTCCGGAGATGAGAAATATTTTCATTCCGACTGATGACAATACTTACTGAACAAACACTACTGACTATCGTCACCCAACATATTCAAATCGTAATTCTTTACGCAATCATGATAAAACAATTGCCTTTAAGGTCCAATGCAGCTGTTTTTATCTCAATATCAAACATTTCTCGGTAACAATTAAGTACCTTACTGTGATTGTTTTACAGTTTTTAACAAACACTTTGGCACTAATTTCAGAACCTTGTGGTCATTTTTCAAAACTCTAGACACAAAACTCAAAACAGTCATCACTTGTAACACAGGCAGTCCAATGTTTAAAGAAACCTTGCACTTGCAGAATCATTGGTTCAAATAACTTATTTATCATGAAATACCATAGGAACATTCATTTAGATCACCCACACACAAGATACCGATAGTTTCACTGTATAGTTGTTCGTTAAATCATTAAATATTGTAGTACAAAATATGTGATACATGTTTCATTATGCTACTACACGTAAATACATCACTGTAAAAGGACTAGTAGAAAGAATACTACAGACACAGTGGAATCATTGAACAAAATATTACATGTATTGATGAAATACAATAAAATCACAATATAGGTTTCTTTGAATCAAAGCTAAAATGATTAGCTACAAAAAAAGAAAAAACAGTTAAAGGTCAACTGCAGTGTTCCTCACCTGGCTTACTGTAAAAAGCAAAACAATAGATTGATTACTGTACTTCTACTGTACTTCCATCAACCCTGTCTTGTGGATTTGGCCACAGGTTTTCATCCACATCACAATGGATGTTTTCATTAGCCAAACATCTTGGGAAGAATCTTCGGGCGAATCCAGGCCTGATACTGGTCTGCTGTGATGTCATTGCATGCGTCATCCATGGCCTGGAGAAGGGCGGCTTGTTCGTGAGGGCACCTATCATATACCTTCCACCTCCATATGGAGAAAAATTCCTCAATTGGGTGAAGGAAAGGAGAGTATGGGGGTAAGTACAGGGTGGTAAATTGTGGATCGGCCTGAAACCATGCTTGCACCATTTGAGCCTGTTGGAACCTGACATTATCCCACACAATTACATAGGTCATGCCATCAGCTCTACAGACCTGATTTAGCTCATCAAGGAAGGCTACATTCGAACAGCGAATCAGGTGGAGCTTTAGATGTTGTTCGACCAAACATTAGAACAGGCAAGATGAGTAATCTAGGCAACTTTGACCGTGGTAGGATTGTTGATGCCACACATGGTGATTCCATGATCTAAACATGGAATATTGTTTGTCAGTTTCCATAAAACTATGCATTAAGAGTAATGCAACAGTTACTTATCATTTTGATCAGTTGTATCAACTGATAGTTAGATCACTGTAATGAAATGAATAGACAGTCATCTCAGATGTAATGTGTGAATTGCATTTTGAAATGGTAATACTTTGATGTTAAGTTGTGTAATTTTGAACAGGTAATTTTAGTTCAATGAACAAATGATCTTATCTTTATGTGTATTGTATCCAAGCAATTGGAAAAAGTGTTAGAGTTTTGAAAAATGTGCATTTTGATCATTGGTTGTGAGTTTTTTGTGTCTAGAGTTTTGAAAAATGACATCAAGGTTCCGAAATTAGTGCCAAAGTGATTGTAAAAAACTGTAATTTAAAATGGTAAAAAAAAAATAGCTTCTTAGCAAAGAACAATTTCTCAAGCAAGAATTTTGCTCGGACTGTCTGGGCGTTGTTTGAGTGGGGAGAGGGAAACTGAAAATTTGCTGATATTGGCAGAGAGGTTTGGAACTCTCTTTGTTATTGGTCTATTAACTAATTTACCGCATGGTGATGTCACCATGTAAAGCCAAAACTCCCTCCCACCAAAACAGGCTGATATTTCAGGCGGTCTTTTCAAACAGCTCTCATACTAAAAGGGCATTGATCATTATCACTATTTTCACAATTTCACATTATTATTCCAACCTTATAGTATGGAAATATATATAAAATACAGGTAAATCTCATTTTTGACTGCACCGGGCCTTTCAAGTATTACAGTAAAAGTAAAGTTGAAGTGAGTTTAACAGAGGGCAAATCCATGTTTTTAAAATCTTATCCTGCTGCATTAGTAATACAGGAAAAGTATCGGCCAGACTGTTACACAGGCAAACAGTCCCTTCCTCACAGTATGAATCTAGGCTGCTCCACACTCCTGGTGAGACAAGCCTGTGAAATATCCTCAAACACTTCCACTCAGACTCAGCCTCTGTGTGTGTGTGTGCGTGTGTGTGTGTGTGTGTGTGTGTGTGTGTGTGTGTGTGTGTGTGTGTGTGTGTGTGGGTTGTGTCTGTTCTCTTCTCCTTTCATTCTCTTCCATTGGGTTTTTCAAAGAAACTAAATCAACTCTTCTTTGTTTGGAGAACCTTCTAATAACCCTTTCTACTGAAGGTGATTGTTCCTTTTAGGAAGTCTTCAAAAGGGTGGATATTGCTTGCTGTGATATGTCCTATACTCCCTACTCAGGCTTTCCTGTTACCTCTTGTTGCTTTAAGTGTGTATCACTAACCCACATATTTGTAGTCTAGTTAGATTGGCCTGTACTGTGGGGTCAGGAATGCTCAGTAAAATAAGCCGTAGCCCTTCAGCTGCTGTTGGAAAAGCATCATTATAGAGAAACACGTCAACAAATGTTACTTTTCATTATTGGGGTCATTTGAGAAAGCTTTTGCTTTTTATAAAAAAGGCTACACTTATTTTTGTTTCTTTACCGAAGGCACTGTGTGTCCATACCCATATTCTTATATGGACATTATGGCATTGGATGCCCATAATGATGTTGAAATGTAAAGCCAACCCAACCAAGCTGATCTTACAACATGTCTCCGTACATCTCCGTTTCAGGCTTACTAACATAGAGAGAGACTGACGACCACCAAGCCTGCTCGGAGACACAAAGTAATTAGTTGTGCGATATCACGTGATGAATGCACGACACAAATGAGACAGCCATGTCTCTTGCTTGGCCATGAACAGCTGTCTATATATTTGTATTCACTGTATATTTTTGTGCATCTGAAAAGGTCTGTTTTGAATTCCTGCACAGACGCTGCATGATAAATGTACACGACTACACAGACAGACCTACAATAAATGCCATAATGCATTAAACATACCTTCACCTGACATTTTCAGAGTAGGAAACCATAAATAACTTTTCAATATTCAAATCCCAGGGCACTGTTTGTTTGGATGTGTGGCCTATTAAGTGAAAGCTCCGGAGCAGCGGAATCCCAAACTGACCATGGAATTGTTATTTACACATAATAGGGACAATAAAATGAAGTGCCATAACAAAATGGATATATGTCCAAATCCTAACATGAGATACACACATGAAACTGGAAGTTTAAGTACTTTCCAGCTTGCTCTAATGTTTCCGTCTCGTGCACGCAGAGGACCAAAAACCTTGAATACATTTTGGATCCATTATTGTGCTATTAGCCCACAAAAAAAGCTTTTTGGTTTTTTTAACACAGTGACAGAAACCGCATCGGTAACTACAGCCTGTAAACAACATTCACATGTCAGTCCAAACACCTTATAGAGGTGTAAATGTATGTCTTTATTGGGTATGTCATTTTTGACAGGTGTTCAAGAGCAGAAAAACTCAAGCAAATCAACATATACTCATATATTTAATGATACCTGCTATAATCCACAAGTCTAATAGCGTCATTCCATTGATTGAATAGAATCTCCTAATTATACTTTCCACCTGTCTTGGTAAAAATACAATATCAAGAGCAACCAGAATACAAAGAAGTGTTGGTCAATGACAGCATTGATAGACTACTATGTACAATGTTAAAATGGTAATGTTAACGTGTAATATGGTATATAAACAGAATACAAGACTAGACCTGTTCTGCATTTGTTCATGTTTCTAAATCCTTTCTCTTAAGTGTTTTACTGTAGGCGTGTGCTGCAACGGAGTGTGTGGGGGGCCATAGTGGGACATCATCACAGGGATGTCTGATAGAAACCGTACGCTCAACTGGAAACAATAGCTCACTCTTTGAGAGGTAGGTAGAGGCGGCATTTCGGCACTCTGTCTATCTGTAATGCCAAGCTACACCTACCAGTGTAATGTATCACAATGATAGGTTTTTACAACAGTAGTTTCTTCTTTACAGTCACTCTCTGCCGCAACACACTCAATTTGAACAAATCAAAAGTATGATCTGGATTCGTATAAAAAAACGATATATGAGTTCCTGGAATTTCACAAATACAGCAACAATTCAAACACAGTACTAAAGCCCCTTTCATTAAAAAAGAGAAGAATCAAAATACAATCAATGAAAACAAGTACAGTTCTCTATAGCTAAAACCATGCATCAGTGGGTTAATTGTCATGTGCATTCTTCTTACAAAGCTACAGATAACCTATTTGGCATCTGACCAGTGTTGGTAGTTGAAAAAGAAATATCCAATGTAAGTTTCATTCTGGAAAGCACCTCCTTGAAAATAAATGGCAGTTCTGCCAACTAAGCTTTATGTTTTCTTGTGAGACAAATACAGAAATGAAGGACGAGGACGCAAACTGACTTTGACGGTATTTAGAGGCGGTAACGCTCTGGGTTCTGACAGCCTCTTTATGTTGAGTGACTACTTGACGGAGACTAACGTGTGCAAACAAACAAGACCTGGCTTCTCCCCTCTCTCTAGTCTCTCGATAATATTACACTATGCAGATGTGCTCAGAGGATCACATTGTTTTCAACCTGGCACAAAGAGGCAGAGAGAAGAAGAAAAACAACACTATAATGGTCCTAGTGAGTCACTGGCTGGGCTGCCATGTCTTCCTCCCAGACAGCATGCATGAATGCACAATTTTTTTTACTTGTTGGATTGCAGTTCAGCCCAGACTCGTCTGGGACCACTAATTTCAGCACAAGCTCCATTTCACACCTTATTTAAAACTAAACCAAGCCACTCTGCTTACAGCTGTGAGTAACGTACTCACAGTGTCCAAGATGTTTACTATTTCATGGACAAAAGCCTCAGTAAGGCTGTCAGAGTAGAAATACGAGCAGTGGGGTTGGTCTGGGAGAGAAGGTTATGGATAATATAGAAGGAAAACAACAATGGAGACTGTGGGAGACTGGAGTGTTGAGTTTGGTATGGGTTTTCAGTTTGTGTGCTTGTGTAAATATCCCCATGTTCTCTTCAGTGCCACTGGAACCCTTGTTCACTCTGGGCCCAGGAACCCAAAAACAGCACAAACAAAACAACAGCAACAACAATAACAAAATGAATTCCATTCACATTTCAATGGAACAGCACTGTCCTGGAGGACTCACCCTGGCTGGGCAGCCTTCCCACGTCCGATCAGGACCTTCAGGATGGACACAGAAAAACAACACAATGAGACGGGTGTTCATAACACAGAGAGACAGAGAGGTTAGTGTACCTGTCCACACATTCTTAATAAAGGCCTTTTCTGTAGACCGAGGCAATGTAATTATAGTAAACTTAAACTGAAGCTAAAGCGAAAACAAATCATGAAAAACTTTTTAGAAACGGAAATAAAATAATTTATAAACCTGTTTGAAAAACTAAAACGATTGTCTTTGACACCAAAATGAACTAAAAGAAAAGAAAGAAATCCTGAATTGTTTTCAGTTAAATTTTTTCCCCTAAACTTTGGACAGAAATCGAATTTCTGTCCATTTCTGTTCATGCTTTTGAAGTGTTTTAAAGCTACTGAACCAGACGGGTAAATGCTGCCAGGAGATGGGTAAGTTTCAAATAGGTCTAATTTGTGCATTTCTGTCACTGGCTATCACTAGCTAACAGGGAATTTATTTTGGCTAAGTAGCTAATATGATTCTTCTTTAGGAACGGACATGCCGAAATGTCAGATGGGGTGGTGCATTTTTAGCCCAGTGGGCCTGTCTAACTTTGTTGTTGCGCAAAATCATCATCATTATCTGGCTAATAATGGGGGCCTTAAAGAAATAAAATGGTCTGGTGAGGGGGCCTCAAGTGAAAAAAATGCCTGGTGTATCAGGGCCGATTTTTGGTCCCAGTATGCCCCTGTTCTTCTTATATGTACCACTAAAGTTAAAAAGCATTGGATTGGCGTAAACATGGGTGAGGGCGAGTTTCCTTCCACCATATTTTTTTTGCACCAGTCTCAGCGCTTTTCCATTTAAATCCAAGTCACATTGAGCTGGAGTTTAGAATTTAAACCTAACCTAACCTTTAACCTGATCAATCATCCCAAAAAACACACAACATTTTTTTTACAATCTCCTAGCCTCCCCACATGCTTTCTGTCCCTATCACAAAAACGATAACTGAAACAAAACAATAAAAAAACGAAATAGCAGGTTTTGTAACGGGTTTCGTCGGAAGGAGTGGACCAAAGCGCAGCGTGATTTTATTCTCAAAAAGCGAAAAACAAAAGCGCACAGTTCTGTCAGGTACAGATAC
This sequence comes from Salmo trutta, assembly GCF_901001165.1. Lineage (NCBI taxonomy): Eukaryota > Metazoa > Chordata > Actinopteri > Salmoniformes > Salmonidae > Salmo > Salmo trutta. Next base: position 15,697,571 of record NC_042968.1, read on the forward strand.
AAAACAACTACTAAAGGCTGCCTAAGTATGATTCCCAATCAGAGACAACGATAGACAGCTGCCTCTGATTGGAAACCATACTTGGCCAAAACAAAGAAATAGAATGCATAGAATGCCCACCCCACACCCTGACCTAACCAAATAGAGAAAAAACACGGCTCTCTAAGGTCAGGGCATGACTGTACCCCCTCCAAAGGTGCGGACTCCCGGCCGCAAACCTGAACCTATAGGGGAGGGTCCGGGTGGGCATCTAATCTTGGTGGCGGCTCCGGTTCAGGGCGTAGTCCCTGCTCCGCCAGCTGATCCTTCCGCTTTTGTATCACCGGACCGTGGATCGTCATCGGAGGAACTGGACCGTGGATCATCGCCAGAGGCTCTGAACTGCGAACCCCCGCTGGAGACTCCGGACTGCCGACCGCCGCTGGAGACTCCGAATTGCCGACCGCCGCTGGAGACTCCGGACTGCAGACCGCCGCTGGAGACTCCGGACTGGGGAAAATCACTGGCGGCTCCGGACTGGGGGCCGTCGCTGGAGGCTCCGGACTGGGGGCCGTCGCTGGCGGCTCCGGACTGGGGGCCGTCGCTGGAGGCTCCGGACTGGGGGCCGTCGCTGGAGGCTCCGGACTGTAGGCCGTCTCAGGAGGTTCCGGACTGTAGGCCGTCTCAGGAGGTTTCGGACTGTAGGCCGTCTCAGGAGGTTCCCGGACTGTAGGCCGTCTCAGGAGGTTCCCGGGCTGTAGGCCGTCTCAGGAGGTTCCGGACTGTGGGCCGTCTCAAGAGGTTCCGGACTGTGGGCCGTCTCAAGAGGTTCCGGACTGTGGGCCGTCTCAAGAGGTTCCGGACTGTGAAACGTCGCCGGAAGCTCCGGACTGTGAAACGTCGCCGGAAGCTCTGGACTGGGAACTGTCGCCGGAAGCTCTGGACTGGGAAGGCACACTGGAGGCCTGATGCGTGGAGCTGGCACAGGTGGCGCCAGACTGGTAACACGCACATCAGGGCGAGTACGGAGAGCAGGAACAGGACACACCGGACTGGGCAGGCGGACTGAAGGCCTAGTGCGTGGAGCCGGGACAGGTGGTACCAGACTGGTGATACACATTTCAGGGCGAATGCGAGGAGCAGGCACAGGACGTACCGGGCTGTTGAGACGTACTGGAGACCTGGTGCATATAGCCGGTATCAATTGTTCCGGAACTTCAACACACTTCTCAGGACTAGTACGGGGAGCTGACAGGTGGAACCAAACTGAGAACATGTTCCTTTGGGAAAAATTAGTGCATCCTCCACCAACTCAACAACTCTCCGATTTCTCTCTTCTCCAAATTCTCCCTCTTCTCCCGGATTGGCTCTGGTTCACTTCTCGGCTCCGCCGACTGCTCCATGTGCCCCCCCCAAAAAATGTATTGGTATTTCTGTGGCCTTCCTTCCCGACTCTTTTCTCCTGCCACTATTTCATCCCAAGCCTCGGATATACTCCTCCTAATCTCCTCATAAGACCAGGATGCCATTACCTCCTGGATACACTGCTTGGTCCTGTGTTGGTGGGTAGTTCTGTAACGGGTTTCGTCGGAAGGAGTGGAACAAAGCGCAGCGTGGTAAGTGTTCATGATTTTATTCTCAAAAAGGGAAAAACGAAAGCGCACAGTTCTGTCAGGTACAGATACAAAACAGAAAACAACTACCCACAAACACAGGTGGGAAAAAGGCCGCCTAAGTATGATTCCCAATCAGAGACAACGATAGACAGCTGCCTCTGATTGGAAACCATACTCGGCCAAAACAAAGAAATAGAATGCATAGAATGCCCACCCCACACCCTGAACTAACCAAATAGAGGTAAAACACGGCTCTCTAAGGTCAGGGCGTGACATGTTTGTTGTTAGTTATTCACAATTAGGACATACACATAGGGTATATACTGTCATTATACGTTTCTATATCCTTCCAATGTCAAATAAAGGGTCAGCTGGTTTTCTGAATGCTTTAGCCCACTCACCATTTAATTATCTGTGTACTCCCTATATACTCCATAGAACTAGAGGTGATTTACCACCTCACTTGTACATTTTCATTGCTCAGATAAAGTATGCTCTAAAGCTGAGTCTCTTTCATAAAAAGAGATGGATTTAGCAGTAATTCGGAGTGTAATAATGCACTTCCTAATCAACCCATTGAAAGTACCAGTAGCCTTACTGCTCCTTATGAGAGGCAGTATAAAACAGTCAGTAATCATTCATCTTGGTGACATTGATGAACATGATTCACAGAATCATTTGGTAATGACCTAAAAAACATTATATCAGGTAGTTTGGCATAATAATGAGAGCTTGCCTTTTGACTAGTGTCATAAAAGAGACGTTGCTGTACTCACTGAGATATCTTGCAGTTGGTTGTTGTGACGAAGCGTCCCGTGTAGTGGATATTACACCTCACCACATTGTTGGTGAAGTCAGACTCCAAGATAAGGTACTTGGGGTTGACCTGGAGCTGCGAGGCAGAGGAGGACACAAGACGATACCACTACAGCTAGGCAGGTAGGAATAAAACAATAACTTACACAGTACTTTTATCAGTGGAATTCTGGCAGAGACCGGACGGAGAATCTTGACTTGAGATTCTGTATGTGTAAATAAAACATTTGAAGTGCTGCTTAAATCATCTGTTGGTGTCAATGGGGAATTGATGAGGAATTCAGATAACTATATGTATGCTGTAGGCTAATTTATGTGCTCTCTGACAACTGGAGTTACATGGCAAATGGTCCAGGAACAAAGGCCAATACCCAAGGACTAGTCAGCTCTTCTCCTTCTGAGGGGCCAAGGTTGTATCTCTGTTATCTCTGTTACAGTATCCAGAGCACCGGATATTGAATGTGATAGAATAATACTATAGTATCCACGTATGGTTTCTATCTGAGACTTGTTCACTGAGAATAACTCTGATGCTATCTGTATGTATGTATGATCTCTGTGGTTACTGTTCACTGAGAATAACTCTGATGCTATCTATATGTATGTATGATCTCTGTGGTTACTGTTCACTGAAGATAACTCTGATGCTATCTATATGTATGTATGATCTCTGCGGTTACTGTTCACTGAAGATAACTCTGATGCTATCTATATGTATGTATGATCTCTGCGGTTACTGTTCACTGAAGATAACTCTGATGCTATCTATATGTATGTATGATCTCTGCGGTTACTGTTCACTGAAGATAACTCTGATGCTATCTATATGTGTGTATGATCTCTGCGGTTACTGTTCACTGAAGATAACTCTGATGCTATCTATATGTGTGTATGATCTATGCGGTTACTGTTCACTGAAGATAACTCTGATGCTATCTATATGTATGTATGATCTCTGCGGTTACTGTTCACTGAAGATAACTCTGATGCTATCTATATGTATGTATGATCTCTGTGGTTACTGTTCACTGAAGATAACTCTGATGCTATCTATATGTGTGTATGATCTCTGTGGTTACTGTTCACTGAAGATAACTCTGATGCTATCTATATGTGTGTATGATCTCTGTGGTTACTGTTCACTGAAGATAACTCTGATGCTATCTATATGTGTGTATGATCTCTGTGGTTACTGTTCACTGAAGATAACTGTGATGCTATCTATATGTATGTATGATCTCTGTGGTTACTGTTCACTGAAGATAACTCTGATGCTATCTATATGTATGTATGATCTCTGTGGTTACTGTTCACTGAAGATAACTCTGATGCTATCTATATGTGTGTATGATCTCTGCGGTTACTTGTATCTGTATAACGGTGAACTCTGAATTACTATATGCAAAAATATCTCAGGAATTCTGTCTTATTTACACTGCTGTCATCCCCCATACAAGCATTTAAATGATGTGACACCCTGTGGAGATTGGGCCTGGGAGTGTTCAGGTTACTGTAAACTTGATATTATTTGATTGGTCAATGGTGGTTGGTTTTGGGTTGAAAGGTTACACCTTCAGATGTTATAAATGGAATGAAATGCCTTTGATCTCTCTCTTATCCTGTATCCAGCCCATGCCCAAAACATTGTCAAAGACTCCAGTCACCCAAGTCATAGACTGTTCTCTCTGCTACCACACGGCAATGCTTTGTAACTTAAGCTTTATGGCTTGTAGGTGAATCCATTCATTGTACAATATTAATTAAATACCTGCCTTTGATATAGACAATTCTCAGACCAATTCTTGCTAGTCAATGTTAACGCGTTGCTTAATGCTTGCTTGTTTATTTGAATTATCTTTATGGAGTCAGAGAAACATTTGAATAGGCTAATTGTTTTTTCTTCTTACGAGTCGTCCCTCATTGAAACACTTGAGGTCAACACAGACAGGCAGAGAGCGATGGGACTGAATTGCAGTCAAAAAGAGTAGATCGGTATGAGCCACAGTCTAGGAAACGTAATGTTTTATAGCTTAAGGCAACTTTCCAAATGTAAAACTTTCAGATACATTTTTCCCAGTAACCTGGACGGGCGCACCTTTTCCTATGGAATGTTGCCTTTGGAATGCCGCCTTCCTGGAAGATTACCAAGTACACGTCAGAACTTTCCTCTGCTCTTAGTCTCACCTTTAGTATGTAGTTCCCAGGTTGGATGTCTGTTATATCGATCCACTGGCAATCAATATCAGCGTTATACGTATCGTAGCAGCCCGGACTCAGACCCTGGAGGAACATAGAGGAGAGTTATTCATATGGATCATTAACAGACTATGCTTATAGCTCAGCACCAGAGAGACGTGCCTGCACCATCTCTGACTCATCGAAAGACTGAGTGGGGTGGAAGAACTGTTAAACAAGAGACATGTTGGGGTTGCTAGCTGAACTCAGATGATGATACCTTGTTGCAGTACCTGCTGCAAGACCATGACACCGGCTTGCCTTCGGACAAATGAATGATGCCATGCCAAGTGTATTGGCAAATCTACCTTAGTGAGAGATGTGCTGGTGTATCTACCTGAGTGTGAGATGTGCAGGCATAACGCTTCAGGTGACCAAAGTCACAGGTGGTGTCCTCCAGACAGAAGCTGGCCTTGTGTCCCTCAGCCACCTTCCTTCCTGTGGTGACCTCCAGCAGGTCATAGTGGCTGAACTCATCCATACTGTGGTAGTGTCTGTGGGTAGACAGAAGGGCAAATAGGTGGTCGGTAGTGCAACAAGAGGGGAATAAATGTGCACTTTTACCATATTCAAATGAATTTGCGACAGGTAAAAAGCGTCTGTGTGTTGCGCAGGAGAGAGAGGAGGCATGGCACAGGGTGGTCAGCAGGGGATCAAAGAAGAGTCCAATTTTAACATTTTTAAATTCAGTTAATGACAGGTACAACAACCCATACTAGAGACGTGCTCAATTTGCATAAAGGATAATTACATGATAATCAGTAAACCAACACATAGCAAACTGTTTACTGCAGGCCACCATCCAAAGTCTTTAAATTAGATGTGCTTGTTTATTTGAACAGCCCATTGCCCTCACCTGTCAACACTTCAACTCGGTGCAGCTTGACTGAGCATATCCCAACGTACCAAAGGAGACTAGAATGTAATTAATACTTACAACCATGCACTGATGAAGCAAGACATTAACAATCTATTGATGTATGGGGTCTCGTTAATTACTTTATATCAATCTGGAAAGTTTTAATCACTACCGCAAGATAAGTGAAGGATTGAGCATGTGTTCGTGTTGTGTGTGAATGCGTCTGTGTCAGTACGTGCGTTTGTGTATATATGTGTGTGTGTGTTTACACAGCTTTAACAGTGTTGGAATGCTGGATTTTGCCACTGCTAGCCTGGTTACCCATGAGAATAAATTATATCCTCAGAATGTGAAATGAGTTACACCACTCTGTATCTCAGTGTACTGCTGGTGCTGGTCCATCTGAAATCATTTACTCTAATAGCCTTGCACCATCTTGTAGCTGGGATGTGGACCAATGCCAAGTGTCAGACAGCGACCTGAGAGGGCTGGCTGTTTACTGTTGCCCTCTGCAGACCAGCATGTTGTGAATATCCTTTCCATACCAACTGTTAACACTGTGGTACTCAGATAAATCAGACAGATACTGTTACACTGTAAGGTTGAGAATACAAGTGACATACATGGGGGATTCCTTTAAATATGCATTAGAAACAGTGTTGCACAGTGAATAAGAAGGCTTCCTCTTTCTTATTCAGTCTCCTGCTGTTTGGAATAAATGGCAGCGTGGTAAATGTAAAACATATTGTATCTCGATTCCCAGATCCAGTAATGGCCTCGTATTTCAGCCAAGTTAAATTTCCTATGAAGATGTCATCTGAACTGTGAACACAGCGTCTAATGGCTGAAAAGCTGGAGTGCATTGTCAACCTATTCATCTCACAGGCACTTAAATGTATCCTAATCCTAATTATTGAAATGAATCACCCTTTCTTGCTATTTTTACTGAAAGTCACATTCCAGATTCCAGACACCAAGAATTTTGTCAGTGTTTGTTTTGGTGAATGTAGTGCAGGTGTGGTAAGAGCTGGAGCTGGTTCAGTCAGTAGGACTCAGACTGTATAAATAATAACCCAGTCTCCTTACCTCATGCTCCCTGTTTTAACATAGCTACAACTTTTTACTGGCGTAGTCATTAAAAGATTGAATGGAGGCTTGGAGGGAAAGGCAGACGGGTACTTTCCACCAATGGAGGAGGTGACAAATGGAAGAAGTAATTCGTTCCATAGCAGTTGGAGATGGTAAACAGCTCCTCTCAGGTGAGGAACAGTGTGTTTCCGCAGGCTTAAAGCTACACCATGTGATTCTCTAAGGGGGAATCTGCACCGACTACACAGGGAATCTGTAAACACAGAGGAATTGAAAGGGCTGTACACTGGGTATCCTGAGGGGGCAGCTCTCTGCAAAACACCCTCTGTATGTGGTGTGAGTGTGTGTTTGTGTGAGTGTGTGTGTGTGTGTGTTTGTGTGTATGTGTCTATGGGCTGGGGTTTGGAGGTGGGTGTTCAGTGCAATGGGGGTTTGAAATATGGGCATTATTTTTGTTCCCACGATAGACGTTTATTTAGATGGAAGCCTTGAGATTGTTATCTCTCTGTGAGAGTGGGACAGACAGGGAGACACTAGGCCTAGAGCTGTCTGGACTGGAGGGCCATTTCCCTCGTCTTGGAATCCTGGATCTCCCCTTGTGACTATGTCAACTAGAGAGATTTCACTTTTGGAAGGACACAGAGAGAAGGCTGGAATAAGACTGGCTTGTAATCCTAACATACAAAACATTCCAATCCCACTTTGCACTTTATACCTACGAGTAATTTTCCAGTTGTGTTAAAATGCAATACAAAGACTTCCAGGAGGCCAGGCAGGAGAAGGGGGGGAAATATTTAGTGGATGGTGTTTGCATTCCATACAGTCCAACCAGATTACAGGAAGCCCAGAAATGTGTCACATAACACCTGGGCAAACAGTAACCATGGCCTTTGACCTTAGAGGTAATGCTTGTGCTACATAAAAATAAAGAGAAGAAAAGAGGAGCACAATCTGAATATCTGCATGTACAGTGCCTTCGGAAAGTATTCAGACTCCTTGAGTTTTTCCAGATTTTGTCATGTTACAGCCTTATTCTAAAATGGATTTAAAAATAAAATAAATCAATCAACACACAATACCCCATAATGCCAAAGTGAAAACAGGTTTTTAGAAATGTTTGCAAATTTATAAAAAATAAAAAATAGAAATACCTTATTTACATAAGTATTCAGACCCTTCGCTATGAGACTCAAAATTGAGCTCAGGTGCATCCTGTTTCCATTGATCATCCTTGAGATGTTTCTACAACTTGATTGGAGTCCACCTGTGGTAAATTTAATTGATTGGACATGATTTGGAAAGGCACACACCTGCCTATGTAAGGTCCCACAGTTGACAGTGCATGTCAGAGTAAATACCAAGTCATGAGGTCGGATTGTGTCGAGGCACAGATCTGGGGAAGGGTAGAGTTCCTCTGTGAAGATGGGAGAACCTTCCAGAAGGACGACCATGTCTGCAGCACTCCACTAATCAGGCCTTTATGGTAGTGTGGCCAGACAGAAGCCACTCCTCAGTAAAAGGCACATGACAGCCAGCTTGGAGTTTGCCAAAAGGCACCTAAAGACTCTCAGACCATGAGAAATAAGATTCTCTGGTCTGATGAAAACAAGATTCAACTCTTTGGCCTGAATGCCAAGTGTCACGTCTGGGAGGAAACCTGGCACCATTCCTAAGGTGACGCGTGGTGGTGGCAGCATCATGCTGTGGGCGTGTTTTTCAGGGGCAGGGACTGGGAGACTAGTCAGGATCGAGGGAAAGATGAACGGAGCAAAGTACAGCGAGATCCTTGATGAAAACCTGCTCCAGTGCACTCAGGACCTCAGACTGGGGCGAAGGTTCACCTTCCAACAGGACAACGTCCCTAGGCACACAGCCAAGACAACACAGGAGTGGCTTTGGGACAAGTCTCTGAATGCCCAGCAAGAGACCGGACTTGAACCCGATTGAACATGTCTGGAGAGACCTGAAAATAGCTGTGCAACAACGCTCCCCATCCAACCTGACAGAGCTTGAAAGGATCTGCAGAGAAGAATGGGAGAAACTCCCCAAATACAGGTGTGCCAAGCTTGTAGTGTCATACCCAAGAAGACTTGAGGCTGTAATCGCTGCCAAAGGTGCTTCAACAAAGTACTGAGTAAAGGGTCTAAATACTTATGTAAATGTGATATTTCTTATTAATATTTTTTTATAAATTAGTAAACATTTCTAAAAAAAACTGTTTTTGCTTTGTCATTATGGGGTATTGTGTGTAGATTTTGTGTAGATTGATGAAGAAAAACATCTATTTTAGGATGATGCTGTAACGTAACAAAATGTGAAAAAAGTCAAGGGGTCTGAATACTTTCTGAAGGCACTGTACATCATCCGGATTTTAACTGTGTACATCTATTGTACTGTTTGATCATTATTGATCACTCTATTGTGTAAATGGACAGAAATGTTATATTGAGATGTACATCATTTTTTATAGAGAAATCTGAATCTAATGATGCACACTGTATTTAAATTAAACAGAGTTCATGCTATCTGTTTGTCTCCATAAAACACTGATTCTAAGGTTTAATCCTAAACTTTCTGTACTGTATAACATTTGCTCAACACACACATTAAAATATGGATGGATTAAGGGGTCATATACTGACTACTCATTGTATTCAAATATTCCATTGGGGGGCAAAACGTAGGAGAGTGAAGTTGACTTGGCAAAGAGTTGTTCTTTTCTCAAAACAAGCACACTTGTTACTGTGTTCTGTGCTGTTCCACTTACACAAATCCATGTCATCATATAATACCAGGCACCAGGCCTATGATGCCAGGGCACAGATTGACAGGAACATTTATGGATTCTATTCCATTTCCATTGGCCAGTCAAATCGAGCTGTTGCATTGGCTAACTCCCGCCCTGGAAACCAATGTATAAACGAACAGTGATGTCACCAGGCATCATTTCCAATCTGCTAATGGGCAGTCAACATTCCATAGAGCTGAGGACAGTAAGTACAGCCTGAAACTTGTTGCACAAACCCAAGGAACACAGACATACTGTGAACAATAAAACCGTTGTGGAATGCAAGGTCATAGAGGAAGGGCAGGGCAGAGGGTGTCCAAAGATATCAGTGATGTCATGACATACTGTATTAAGTAAAGTCATGATTTCACCAAAAAGAGCAAATGTGAACGCACTGACCTCAGCTAACCAAACTAATACAAAGCGAATGAGCTAAACAGCCAACTTTAAATGTCACATGAAACAGCAAATCTGATTAACCCTGTAGAGCAAGGATCTTACCGTTTTTAGCATAGCAAGGTTGTGTACAATGGGCTCTTAACCAACCATGCTATTTTGTTTGTTTTTTCACATTGTTTGTAACTTATTTTGTACATAATGTTGCTGCTTCTGTCTCTATGACCAAAAATAGCTTCTGGACATCAGAACAGCGATTACTCACCTTGAATTGGACAAGTAATTTTTCTTTAATGTGCTGGACGAGAGGGATTTACTCCAGACACCCGAACAGGCCCTCATCCCCATCATTTGCAGGAGAAAGAGACTGAGGTTTCGCAGAAGGAGATCGGGGTGCCTTGTGAGGATCCAGTGACAAAAGGGCTAATCTGCCTTTGCCATCTGTACTATTAGCCAACGTACAATCGCTGGATAATAAAATGGACGAACTAGAAGCACGTATATCCTACCAACGAGACATTAAAACCTGTAATATTTTGTGTTTCACCAAGTCGTGGCTGAACGACGACATGAATAACATACAGCTGGCGGGTTATACACTGTACCGGCAGGATAGAACAGCAGCCTCTGGTATGACAAGGGGTGACGCTCTATGTATAGTTGTAAACAACAGCTGGTGCACGATATCTAAGGAAGTATCGAGGTTTTTCTCGCCTGAGGTAGAGTATCTCATGATAAGCTATAGACCACACTATCTACCTAGAGAGTTTTCATCTATATTCTTCGTAGCTGTCTATAGACCACCACAAACTGATGCTGGCACTAAGACCGCACTCAATGAGCTGTATACGGCCATAAGCAAATAGGAAAACGCTCATCCATAGGCGGCGCTCCTAGTGGCCTGGGACTTTAATGCAGGGAAACATAAACATTTGAGTATCATAAACCCATAGCATATACTGTATGGGTTTGGGGAAACACTGGTTACTCACTGATGGCAGCTGTGCCACTCCCAGGTGTGTCGGGGTCGGTTGGGCATGAAGTCAGCCGTCCCCTGGTTCTTAACCCTCTGTGGGAAGCGAAGCAGGACTCTGACGTCATAGTCTGTAGTCTCAGCGGTGTAGGCAGTGCTGTGGGGAGACAAACACAAAGTATGGAATAGCAGTGAGTGAAGGGAAGTACAGATGGCTACAGCGAACACGTCTCCCAAGGGTTGTCCCGATGAGTTTCTGATACCTCAGGCTCACAATGTGTTCCTGCAACAAGACAGAATTGAGCGGGCCTGGAAAAGCTGGAGGGAAAAAATATGTTAAATAAATAATTCACACTACAGATTACTGTGATTAATCTCCATAGCATACTGCACACGTTTTCAGTCTTGTAGCAAGAAAAGCTTTGAAGTGGACAGGCATACACTGTGTAGAGAAGTCCAGTATGAACACATTTTTTAGAATTGTTTTAATAATAACCTGCATTCCAAAGTATCAGTAAAAATCTTTGTAATTCATCTTATGGCTGGTGTTGACATTGGAGTGTATAGCACATTATACAAGGCTATCTGTCCATGATTGCTGATAACACAGACAGGATATGAGAGGGCTTCGAGGAATGGCTGTGCTTGAGACAGGAAGGAGGGCAAACAGGAGAGCCAGTGGGACAACAAAGTTCATCGCCATCATTTAAATGCTCTGCAGCCTGGGCAATTGTACCGTACCCATCTAACCCTGGGGCCAAAGTCAGAGGCCCATTATGTGTGCTGCGACTGCAGACCAAACCACTCAGAGAACCATTTACTGACAGTCCAGGTTACATAGGCAAGCCTTAGGCTGCATTTACACAGGCAGCCCAAATCTGATCTTTTAACCAATTATTGGCAAAAGACATGATCTGATTGCTCAAAAGACCAATTAGTGGCAACATATCCGAATTGTATAAATGCAGCCTTAGTGACAGGCCTAGGTGACCAGATTTCAGGTTATTGATGTTGCACTGTGAACTGGGTTCCAAACGTTATATACTGCAGCTTAGATAAGGAGTACATTTACTAAGCAGGTAGATAAAACAGTCTGGAGCTGAGACATTATATGCTAATATTCACCGATAGGCACATGGAATCTTTCAATCTGCTCTAACTGGAGGAGACTGATTGTCCATCAGCATGTGTATACTGGCTTACAAAAACTGGTGGTAATCTTTCATGCCATTAAAGTGTGCAGAGTGAGTACTAACAACACTATGTGTGTTCTCCTCATCCAAAGCAAATACAGACACTTATTAAAACACTTGAAAGGTTTAAAATGGTCTCTTACCTTGCCAAGCATTTCTCCTCGGCAGCACAGCGGAGAGAGTACATGTGAGCCCTCTGGATATACGTGGAGGCCTGCACATAGTTGGGATCAGGAACCAGGTCTGGCAAACCTAGAACAATACACTTGGCTCAACACATAGTGTCCTTCAACAGGAATTGATTCAATCATGTTAGTATCAATACCTTGATGCCAATGTCAACTTTTACAGGTCTGCTTCCTCCCTTGACAGAATATAGAGTATTGCTGTGGTGCACCGACCAGTGAGGTCATTCCTCAAATAAAACAGCACAGTTTTACACCTGTTTATCAGCTATATTTCATTCCCCTGCGTTGTGTTATAGTAAGGACTTTGATACAGATGCAGTAGAAGTTCCCGCTTTTAATGACGTGCAGCTTATAAAGCCTTCCTAAACACTACATACATGTGTTAAATAATTTATAATCGTATTTCATGCTTTATAAATGCTTCATAAATGTGGCATAACTGCGTGACATAACCACCAATGTCAAATGTGACATAACCCACTGTCAAATATGACATAACCTTGTGCTTTATAAAGGGTGCTATAAGCACTACTTAATAAAGGCCTTATAAATCATATTAAACTGAGGCTTCACAAAGCATTTATAAACCTGTCGTCATACATCTTGGTAGAGCATCGCAACGGCAGGATATTGGGTTTGATTCCCAGGACCACCCATACGTAAACATTTATTCACGCATGACTGTAAGTCGCTTTGGATAAAAGCGTCTGCTAAATGTTATATATTAATTCACTAAAACATTTCCAGGATGGCCCAACCTCTTTCCCTCTTGGGTGCATAGTCAATATTGGACCTGAACTCAACTTTCCCCAAAATGCTGTGCTGCAGGACACACGCTCTAATGTGCAAAACACGTTGGATAGGGCCTTTAAAAAACATTTGTTTTTGTTTTTGTTTTTCCAGGTTTCGGATTTCCCCCATTTCTTCTGGTTTACCCCAGTTTTGTCACACTTTTTTTATAGAAAAACAACCAAATTGGATTTTCTGTGTTCACAACAATGCTTAAACCACATTAGGGGATGACTTTTGAGGTCTGGAAAAAATCTAAGAAACTTTTGAGTGTTGTTTGGTTAGCAGGTTTTCTGTTGTGCAGTAAACACATATGTAATGTGATTTGGCCGACAATGGAATTAGTTGAGTAAAAGGCCAGCAACACCGTATTATTCAGAGCCCCATGAAATGACACCATCGATACATTCAGGAGACCCTACAATACTTTTACTCCGGCACGCAGAATACTTCTTGCTCTAAGCCAATATGTATTCCATATACAGTGATTCGAATTAGAGGCATTTATTTGACCTTGGAACATGTTTTAAAACCCAAATTTAATGCAAATGTCACTTAAATATGAACAAATAAGAATCATTGTTAATGTTTAGACAATTATTTTTCATATATCGTTAATGGTTATTGACACTTTTCTACTATTACGTTGGGTACTTTTATTTAAAATATTTCTGAAATTCCGTGACATGGAAGTACTTTTTTAGTGTTGCCGACAAGACACTGATCATATTATGAGTTTAAATGCCCACTTCTGCTGCCGAGTGAACAGCGATAGGATATTTTCTCCAAATGATTTCTGAGGGACTACACACATGCGGCTATTCTGTGATGAGCGGTTAACAAAGAAACAGGTCCGTCTATATGCTTAATTTAGAGTTATTTATGCAACTTTAGTTGTGATACAAACATTGGGCTATATGTTAGAATTTCTTTTGTATTTTACCCCCTTTTTCTCCTCTCATTGCTGCAATTCCCCAACAGGCTCGGGAGGCGAAGCTCGAGTCATGCGTCCTCCAAAACATGACCCGCCAAACCGCGCTTCCTAACACCCGCCAGCTTAACCCAGCCGCACCAACGTGTCGGAGGAAACAACTGACGACCAGGGTCAGCCTGCAAGTGCCCGGCCAGCCACAAGGAGTTGCTAGAGTGAATTGAGCCAAGTAAAGCCCCCCCGGCCAAATTCTCCCCTAACCCGGACGACGCTGGGCCTATTGTGCGCCGCCCTATGGGACTCCCATCACGGCCGGTTGTGATACAGCCCAGGATCGAACCTGGGTCTGTAGTGCGATGCAGTGCCTTAGACCGCTGTGCCACTCGGGAGACCTATATGTTTATGATGATGAATGGCATGAGCTCTAGTTTGTTTCTTGCGCAGGCTGCAAACATTTCATCAGTCTCTCATTCACAATTTGACAAGCACTTGATAATGCCTCAAATTCCCTGGCAGCATCCCCCTTGTGTGGCTGTAATACCCCCTAAAAACATCCAGGTCTTTTGTGGCCAGTGGCCGTTGTACCCTTGGGCTGAATATAATCATTATAATTCCCTTCTCCCGGCTGCGTCCTTCGAAGCACCTCTCAATTCCATGGTTCTCTCAGATATCTCAAATATTATTAACCAATGCCTGTCACATGATCTGTTCCTTCTCACAGGCATCTCAGTGCCTGTAGGCTACAAGTGAAGACAGACACATCGGGGACGCAACTGAATTCCGAGGCACATATTGGAATAACTGTCCACATTTACTTTTCGTCAGCCAACAAGATGAGTAGGCCTAACAAACAGCAGAAGCACTAGCCTATGTCAATCTACTATCCCCCATAGTACAAAAGTTGACCTGTTCTATTGCATTTTTATAGTGAAAGTTATCTTCCCCAAACTTGAAACTCACGCGCAGCCTATGCCAGTTAGGCTCTACACCGGTTATAAAGCAAATTAATGGGCTTCATTTTAAGAAGTTATTTGGCCACTTTAGTTGTGATTCAAACCTTGTGATACAAAACATATAGGCCCATGGGCTAGGCTACATGACGTGTGCAAATTCTGATTTTAGAGGGTAAGTCATCTTTAATATTGCAGATAGACTGTGGCTTCCATCAATGTAATTGTCTGCATCATTTCCGTTCCCCCATATATTTGTTTTGTAAATATATATATATATATATATATATATATATATATATATATATATATATATATATATATATATATATATATACAGTACCAGTCAAAAGTTTGGACACACCTACTCATTCAAGGGTTTCTATTTATTTGTACTATTTTTTACATTGTCGAATAATAGTAATAGTAATAGTAATATTTAAGACATCAAAACTATGAAATAACTCATATGGAATCACGTAGTAAGCAAAAAAGTGTTAAACACAGGGAATGAGATTAGGTGTAATGTCAATAACATGACATCACTTTAGAGTGTATGCCATCCTTCAGCACAACATGTCACCCTTTATAAAGCATGATTACATCATATTCGACATAGTGGGTAATGTCACAGTTGACAATGGTGATCATTTTATGTAGCGCTTATGAAGGCTTTATGAAGCCTTTAGAAGCTGAACGTCATTTAAACAGGGACCGAAGATTTAGTGTAGAGTTATGACCACAAGTTACATATGGTGGCACATTCAGATAGGTGGGCCCTGTGGTCAGTAGTCAAGAATCACTAACTACAGTACATTCCAGATGATCATCTCAGCAGGATTAGTACTCCCTCCCTACAGGTCATTATAGATTCTGATCTAGGTGTATACAAAAAAGCTAATCATGCCAAGAAAATAAAATGGAGTATACATGAATGAGTCATTCATTCTTTAAAAAATTCTTCCCTCAAAACCTGAATGTGAAAGTGAAAACATGGTTGGTACACACAGGGAGATAATTATGCTAAAACACTGGGGCTTCCTTATATGATGTGATGTTTCATGACACTAATCCTAATTTGAACCTGTCATTCCATGTTAACCTTTGGCATGAAAAATACATTCAGACTATTCTTATCTGGAGGGGATAACGCTAAGCATTAGGAGAATCAACTTCATCAACTAGACTTGCAATTCTGTTCTGCTACAGTAGCCAACGTTTATATTTATTTTTTGTTGTAGGCTCCTAGTAATCAAAAATGGAAAGATATTTCACATTAATGCAAGAAAATGAGCGAGATGGAGGGAGAGAGACAGAGAGAGAAAGAGAGACAGAGCAGCATGCTAAGGTAAAACAACAATGATCTCACACCCTGCTGTTCCTAAACTGGGCCAGCAACTGACTCTGTCAGAGAAACAGAAGAATAAATAAAAAAGCAGGCCTGAGTTGTCAGAGCTAATGTGTGTCCCATTTCCAGTAAAGGGCATGCCAGAAAGGGTCACTGGGATACCTTATCACCACCCTCTTCCCTCCCCCTTTACCTCAACCTCAAAGGCCAGACATCCACTTAAATGTGAACCAGTTGGAGCAACATAAAGTCAATCCCAAGTTTTGACCTCTGGTACCATTCAAAAACTACCATCTGCTTCATTTTGGTTTCAGCAAAATTGACAAAACAGTAAAACAACCGAAGGCATATGGGGATATGATATTTAGCGTTGTGCTTTTCTTTTCCCACTCTGGCATCACTGTTGTTTACAGCAGGCCTTGGATACAGTTTGTTTATAGGAATTCTACAGAGAAAGCTTCCTATCTCCTCTGCCTGTTTAACGTCCAGGTGAGCCTTCCCCAGTTTAGACACAGGTTCAAGTGAGGGTTCTGTCTTTCCCAGCACTGTGTACACATCCTATTTGTCATCTCTCTCTGAAGCAGACTTACAGGCCACGGGAAGCTTCCTGGGGCAGACCATGTAAACACTGTAAGGCCTGTGTGAAATGCAGAGGTTTTCCATCCAGCAGCGGACTCGGCTCCCTCTTCTTTCGGCAAAGCCTTTGTTCTTTAGCCCCCTAATCTCCGGAAACTGGAAATTGGGTATTTTTTAGAGGGATAAAGTGTGTCTGAACCAAAGGCTGATCAGCCCTCGAAAGCATTTGACAAGGCTGTACATACTGTATCATATTCTAAGTGGGGGACTAGAGAAAAGATGTTGGATTTTGCCAGCTCTTTAATAATGTCTTTCCCTGAAAGTGTACAATACACAACATGCAAACACATCCCTTTTACGAAGTCAATGACATGTAATTTATTTTTTGAGAACAGCTCTTTCATTATAGTGGGTGCATGTGAGAATACGTGAGAGCTTAAGAGTGGTGAGAGAATAGAGTGCAATACAAATATTGCACTATATAATAGCCTGTGACGTTGCAGTCACAGCACTACGTGAACAAGACAAGTCCGAGCCTATTGCAACACACCAACACAGGCTCTTTCCACATCCCTCATTTATCTTGTTCCCATTAAGGACATTTGGCAATAAACAAGACAAGTTAGTACTTACCTCTATTGACAAGTCAATGAATTAACACTTCCCACTGGGCAAAAACTGGTTGAATCAACGTTGTTTCATATTAGTTGACAACTCAACCAAATATAAATCAAAACTAGACCTTGAACTGATGTCTGTGCCCAGTGGACTTTGGATAGTCCATGTGTAGATGCTCTACAGACTATCTAGAGACTATCACTAACATTTCAACTGACTATCTATTAAACCTAACCCTAATCCTAAACTTAACCCTTATCCTAAACCTAAACTTAACCCTTTCCCTAACTCTAGCCCTAACCCTTATTCTAAACCTAACCCTAACTGTAACCTAAGCAAGCAGTTGCTTATCAACAGATACTTTGTTGATAGTATGACCATCTGTAGAGCATCTACAGATGGACTAGCCAGACTATGCAAATAAAATGTGACCCTCAATACTTCTGTATCTAATCTGTCTTTGATTTGAATCCTATTCATTTAAGTGGGAACAAAGCGAACCGGTCTCCACATTTGAAGGTATGTCAGTTAAATTGGATCCCTTGCAGCCTGCCTTTGCTTCTATTGACTGTCAGCCCACTGGAAGAACTTCTATCACATTGATTAAATGGCGTGTGAGAAAGCTGAGGCATCTGCACACATGTTGGCTGCTTCTAGGACAGAGAAGAATGCTTCCACATTCCAGTGTCTTAATGAGTGAAACTGAGTTATGGAACTGAAGCACATGGCATAAAAAAAGCCTCATGCACAGCCTGGCCAGGCAGAGGAATAGAGATATGTGTAAGTCAATCTTCCATGCTCCCAACCAGAGGAGAGTTTCCCATCTGATGTCCCAGCCCCTCAGGCCATGGAGGCTCCAAGCAGCTAGAACAGAGAAAAGTCCCATACACGTGTTGGCGATTGCGTCACTTTTTGCCACACGGCTTCAGTTACTCTAAATAAATGTTTTCCACATTGCTAACTTTGGGCTCCAATAATAAAGTCGGTGTCCACCCCTTACCCTCGCCATACTCCCTAACCCGGCCCTGTGATTGGCTCTCAGAGTCTATCAATTACCTTTGGCTTTCAAGAAATTGTGTGTTTTGAATTACAAAACGACTCCTGGGCCTTTTGGCTTGGCCGCTGCATGTCTAAGAGCAGCTCATTGATGCTCCCTCCCTCCCTCTTCACCCTAGCTCATACTAAATATTTGTTTGATTTCCTGAGGCAATGGACCATTTGAAACAGGGACTTTCCACTTCTCCGTCCCCCCCTCCTCTCTCTCTCTCTGGGAGTGGTACAGGCAGCACCCCCCTCTCTCCCATCCTGCTCACCCAGGCCCCAGTCACCCTCCTCCAGCCAGCCCCAGCACCGAGGTCACCTCTATTCCCAGGTTCTACACCCAGATCTCCCCAAGAGCCAAGCCATTTTCAGCAGACTATTACTCCCCAAGCTATGGCACAGTGAGCCCTGTGTGTGCGCTCACCACATTGGCAGGCCTTTCTCAACACCTGGTTTCAATAACCCCTGTGAGTGGGGGGGAAAGATTAACCGTCCTTCAGTAGAGTTTGCTTTCGTTTGGCAAATTATAATTGAAAGACTTGAGCCAGTAAATAGCAATGCTATTCTGGTTATTTAAAAAGAGATTTCCATGTACTGTGTTTTGGGCCTGAGAGATGTGAAATGAAAGACCTCTAGAAAACAGTGTACTTCTCCAGCTGCAGAGGCACATAGCTGGGGAGACAGGTGGTAAGGGTTCTGCTCCCCCTGGGCCCACACTGTCCACCGCTGTCAGGAAATAGCAGAGGAGCAGAGGAAAGGAGCCACATTCCCTTCTTGTTTTCTCTCCTTCAACTGAGGAAAAGCTTGGATGTGACCCCACAAGTGCATCATCCACTTCACATGTGCACTACCATTAGGATCTGGCGGTTCCTTTGTGGTTCGCATGACTGTCTTGTACTGCTCACATCAAACAGACTATAAAGTTGACTAAATAGAAGATGACAAATCTCTCTAGTTTCTTTAGGACCACATACAGATAAGCTTTCATACTCTCCAAACGAAATACAGTACGTTCTGATGATTTAAAACATCTGGTTGGACAGTGGACAAAGAGCTGGCTTTGTTATAAGACATAAGACGTTGAACTGAATGACTTTGTGCATGTTAATTGCGCGTACCTCTCTGTTCCGGCCGGTAGACACTCCCGACGTTGACGCTGGGGTTCTCCACGGCTGTGTTGGGGTTTCTTCCTGGCACCACAGGCTGGAGGAAGGGAGGCTGTGGCTGCGCCTGGGGCCTACCGAACGGGGGGAACTGCTCGTACTGGGGGCTTCGTACTGGAGGCTGAGCGCCAGCCACTGTCCTGTCCGGGGCAGCGGGCACTGTGTCGGCAACGGCAGCAGGATCTTCTCCTCCATTGTAGAGGCTGTGTGTGTATCTGCGGTCCAGGCCATCTGAAAAGGGTGGCTGAGCAACCCGTGCTGGCACAGCAGGCATGGCAGGCACGGCAGGGTTGGGCCCGTAGCCATAGGACTGGTAGTAACGGTAGCCATCCTCACCATAGTCCTGCGGGGAGCGTGGAACCACAGGTGCCAGACCAGCACCAGTTCCATATCCGACTCCAGTGTATCCTCCACCGACACCAACATATCCTCTACCACCAGCACCATATCCTCCACCACCAGCACCATAGCCTCCACCTGTGGCCCTCTGGAAGGGTGGCTCCGCGTAGCCCCGACCTGCTCCCTCCACCACACTAGGATCATAGGGCAGGGGGTAGGGCTGCTGAGGGAAGGGGTATTGCGGGTAGGGTTGGACAGGGACGTTGTAGGTAGATGAGAAGGATGATGAGGACGACGAAGAGGACCCAGTGGATGGCCTGAAGCGGGGGTTGGTGGAGCCTGTCCCCACTGAGCCCTGGCGCCAGTTGTCGGGCACCTGTCCAAAGCCAAATGGATGTCTGGCCTGTCCTCTCACGGTCTCTGAGCCTCCCCTGGAGGGGGCCTGCCTGCGTACATTCCCACCTTGTGGTCTGCGGGGGGTTCGGGGGCGAGAGTCAGCCACCACCACTCTGTGACTTCTCTCCTGGTCTTGTGCTCCAGCAGGGACGTACTCAGCTCCACTGTTGAGGAGGCTGAACCTCCGGCCGTTGTTCTCCCACTGGATCATTTGTCTCCAGGGGGTGGCAGCGCCATCCTGCCCCACAGCCTGGTCCTGGGCCTGGGCCCATCCGGAGCCCAGTAGTACACATACCAAGCTCGTCACAACAAGAGGCAGCATCATCATGACACTAACCACGACTCACCACCACACAGAGAAAACAACGAACAGCCACTCAAACACGACCAACCACCTGTAGCCTATGTCAACACAGCATGAATCCTCTTCTGGGGGTATGGAGAAGCGCGTGGTGGGGGTGTGGAGAGGATAGTAGGAGGATATGCCAGTGGTTCTGTCCATTCGCTGCTCCTTACAGCTGGCTAGAGAGGCTAAGGATCAGTCTGTGTCCAGGAGCAGTCATATCCGGGAGGGGGGGAGTGGGCTTCAGAGGCCCCGCTGGTGGTGCTAGTGTCTGTTAGTGCTGTGAGAGAATGCCCTGTCTTCCTGGCTGTCTAGCTGCGCTGTGACTGTCAGTTGACTGAGCATTGCTCTCACTCAGCCTTCTGGAGAGGAGTGCCTGCGTGTGCGCCTCCACTGCAACCTTCTATTTGCTTCTCTGATTGCTTACAATGGGCTGTGAAAAAAAGCACTCTCAACTTCTTTTTTTTTAAAGGAGAGGTCCCACATGGCCCTAGTGCTAGAGTGGTTTCCTGGACTGACTGCTGGAGCCAGAACTCGCTCTGTAAGGCTTCCAGAGTCAACATCACCATCTGCAAAGGCACTCAGATTTATATCGAGGCTCACTTTCCATTGCCCAAATTCTTTTATCATCCTGAACAAGCAAAGATGCATTGAACATGGCCTGGATTCACCCACACAGGTGTCTAGCAAACCCTTTAACTTCATAACTACCTACAGATGGAAAATAACTCGTAACGAAAATAACTTTAGAAAGGAATTGGTAACAGAGTTTTGCTCACTCAGATCAGTTCAGTTACAATGAGCAACAGGTTCCTTTTAGCTGGAGAATTGATGAAGAGGAGAGAGTGTGAGGGACAGCTTTCAGAGAAACACAGAGGGATCACATAGTCTTTGATTCAATCAGATCGGCCATTGAAAATAGTCACTATTATTGCCTTCTACTTATTTCCTGATATGAGGGGATTTTCCATCTGGTTATAGAGAAAGTCTTGTTGTTTTTTAATCTCAACAATCCTCCCACTATGTGGTTGTACTGCGAACATGTGAAATGTGAAGTGTCCCCCACCCCAAGGCCTATTATGCAATGAAGTTGAGGTCAATTAAGCAACAGCCTTTCTTACTCTCCCCACCTAGCATCTCCCCTGTGGGCAGTACAATGCACAATATACCCATACAGAGCTCCCAGATCAAACTGTGTGCACTGGCCCCTTTTAAATGATAGATGAAGTTGCTCTTATATCTGTGTAGTAACGCTGTAATCACACTAGTACACAACTGCTCTCAAAGAAAAGTAAACACATTCCAAACATGGGGATTAACAGTAGATCTGGTTCATGTTTGCCTTGACAAAAAGAGAGGGAGAGAGACAATATCATCTTTTTCCTGTTATCAAAATCAGTGGTTTCCAAGGTGTTTGAATTGGCATGGGCCTTTGTCGGGAGCGGGCAGAATGTGCTACAGACCAATGAAAGGACAACATTCCACCACCGTAGACAGGATCAGAGGTTTAAATTAAATCAGCTGAGCTCTGCCAACTCTGCTCAAGCTGATTTTGTTTTTCTTCATATTTTCTGAAAGTCAGACCAATGTCCTGCAAAGAGCTAGCCTGGTTCCAGATCAGTTTGTGCTGTCTTTCCAACTCCTATAGTCAACACCAATGAGGAAACTTAGGAGGAGCTCCTCCAGGGAGTGGTTCCTGTAGAGGGCATCAATATGTATGTGATACTGTGACGCTGTATACAGCAGAGCAGAGAACTAAATCATTCCCAGGTGCCACTTGGCTACGGCTCTGCACAACCTTCGTGGTTCAAGGCTGTATGGAGCAACCAGCACAAACTCAAGAGAGATGAGAGGGGAAATCATTTGAGTATTGAAATGCTTTACTGCATCTTACACACGTCAAGCAGATATTCTTGGTGCTGCCTTAGTTTAGCTAGTTCAGTCATTGATGAATTAGGACCATCCAACAGGTCAAGACCGGAAAACGAGATAGCAAGATAACAAGATAGCACGCAGTCCAGAGGAGAAAACAGGGAGGCAATTTCAGCATATCTCCCCATTCGGAGAATTGGTTGGAATCACTAGCATTTCTCACATGCTTTCCCTTCTCGTAAAGTGGATAACCTGCTGAACAGAACAGAACAGGTCGCACAGCCGTTCTGTTGTTCTTGCCACTCCTGCCTGCAGCACAGTTGATCTCTAATAGCCTGGTATGATCAGATCATTATTTTCTTGTGCAGCTGTTAAAATGTCAACTACCTTTCATTCACCAAGGGAAAATTATTACAGGTTGGAGGCAATTACCCTCGATTTACCACGTTAGTTAACAGCGGGGGCACTGCTTTGCTGCTGTTGAGACAAGTGCTCATTTACGGCAAAGTTCAGTGGCAGAATACGTCTGGTTTTATTCTCGCTGTTAAAACTGTAGTACCGATGATTTCTACCGATTCTCTACTGCTTTCTTCTACTGTGTAGAATGCTACTGCCCTGGTCATTTCATTATCACTCGTCTCACGATTATAGTTAACATGAAGTATAGCCAAGTTAAGGTATAGTTCAATGTACTTCATGGTTGGTAATGTTTGCATGTTCAGAGTTGATATAATGATCAGACGGGGGTCTCAGTGGGCCGAGTTAGTGTTTAGGATTACCAGTATTCTATATAAAGCAATGCAGTTCAACTATGTAGTCATATGGCTGACAGGCATCTACTTCTGAGTGATACAGTAAATCCCCTCTACTCCCCACATTCCTACTCTCCACTCACTCCATGAAGTTGATATAGCGTGGAAGTTCACTGTCCTGATCATAGCACGATCCAGCATTTTCCTTCCACCCGGGGGGAGTGCATTCCAAGACCACTGTTATCCATCCAATCTACAGAGCCACACAGGTTATTTGAGGATAGATCCATACATAAGGTATCCATCTCTCCATCTCCCATGGCTCTCCCCATCACCACACAACACCCTTCATGGGACTGTCTTAGTGGGGATTTCACGTCCATCAAGCTGACATAAAATGATGAAATTCATTATGGAAGAACAGTGCAAGATTCCTGTAGTGGCAGACTATTGATGACATTTTCTAATTATGCTACCTCCAAAGCTTTTGTTTTTAAAGACAAGTATTTCCCCCGAGGACACTAGGTTGTTTTTATCCCTTTATTACCACAGTCATACAGGATTTCTTATTATTACAGTTTTTAGGCTTAAATTAAGTTTTTAAAGTTATGGAATAATCCCAGGAGATTCTCTTTGCAGAAGAAAACATGTTGGTTTCAATAGCAAACCCACAAGACTGATTCTGAGTGCCCTAAAATTCCATCTTTAATACATTCCGTTGAGATTTGGTTTGAGCGGTGGCTTGTTTTCCTGTGACTGTGCTGTGTGCTTCTCACGTCTCGTAGAAACACTGTGCACTTTGTGAAGAACAGCGACAGAAGACATTGATCTGAAGGGACTGCGTGGCTGTGTGCTGGGGAAACCCTGAGGGAGCAGGTGCCCCACTGAGAGAAAATAACCCTGAGAGCTCCACATAACAGGACACAAGTATAGGCTCTTGTTCTGGGATCTCACATCTATATTCACTTTTTCAGGGTATGATCTAGGTGAAACGTCCTCTTGCATGTTGTTGGTTCTATGGTTGTGTGTAATTACCCTAGACTAAATGTATTACCATAATCACATTGTTTTGAATGGTACGTCTCAATTCAGCTACAGTATTTGCTCAGCGTGTGCTCTTTCACCCAAGTCCCTACAGTACATCTGTGCTAGATAGATTCCCATGCCTTGAAAACCGTCAGTACTCTCCAAATGTCTATTGGGAATCACGTTCAGTAGCGTTCTCGTTCCCTCCTTCCGCTCCTCCAACTCTCTTTCCCTGTCTCTCCTGGAATTTGAACTCAGAACGTTAATCTTTTGAAGAATTGTCACTGTGAAATGAGAAGTAAGAAGTCCGTCTTATTGGCTTAATTCCAGGAATGAGAAGCGGAAGGTGGTACTTGTTATTTGACTGGTCCTCTGATGACTCCTGATGAGCATATTACTAATGTCTGTTTCATCTAAGCCTGCTCACAAGAAAGTAGTCTCCTGTATTTAGTTTCTTCCGCTCAGGAGCCCAAGTTTCACTTCACCATGTCCACCGCAGTACAACAGCTGAGGGAGGCTGGCTATTGTTAGATCATTTGGTCATACAGTACTGGACTAGAGGCTGTAGTCTTTGAAGTGAATCCACCTGTTTTCAATGACGTTTTATTGGCATTCAGTGAGAAGGTGTGATGCACCTGCAGACAGTTTTCCTGGCTCTACATTAAGCACAAGGACGACCAGGCAAACGCTCTCAGTCAACAAATCATTACATTCGGTTTTATTGAGGCACACAAATATCAGCCTGGTAAAGTAACACAGATTAACATCATGATACACAAATGAAGATTGCTTCTCTGTCAAGACAAATCATGCGTTGGTCTGCTTGTACTTCTTTAAACTATTTTTGTTTTACTTGTAACATCTGATTTGCTGTTTTCCATACAAACCAGACTAAATCAAGTAAGCCTTTTTTTGGCTGCTGGAACACATCTCTTAGCTGAACTAATGAGAGAGCCTTAGGCCCAGTTCATTCAATATGGACAATCTGACTATCAGTTTGGACTGACTTGGGCTCCAGGTGGACAAAACTCACTACATGGTTCAGTCCACCTGCACCATTGGCCCCTGGCGCTTGTTGTTTTGTGTCTGTCTGTCACACACACCACGGCACACAAAGAACATGACCCCTACCTGTAACCAGGACGGGAACCTCTCATTGGCATGTCAAGCCTCCAGATATTTTCTAACAAACGTCAGTGGGGGGAGCCCTACGAATGCACCACACGTCACAGGAATCAATGAAGGGTAGAGATGCTCGAGGGAGAGGATGTAGGCTAGACACAGGAAAGACGGGCATCGATGAGCGAGGGAAGAGAGTGGTTATTTACTACCCCTGATAGAGAGTTAGGGTGATTCTGGAGACCACAATGTGCTGTATGTAGGAGTGACATGACTGATGTTGAACATAGACAGAGGTTACTCTGGGGAATAGAGCTGTCAGGGTGGCAGGACTCACCTGAGGGACATACGCTGATGAGAGAAACATGTAGGCACACACAGGAACACAAGCATGCAAAAGGACACACACACACACACACACACACACACACACACACACACACACACACACACACACACACACACACACACACACACACACACACACACACACAGAAACACAAAAACACCGGCATGTCCTTATTCCCACCCACACTCCTATGGCCACCATGTTATTGAAAGGAAGGATCCCTGACCTTCTGGTTTCCCCCAATGTCCCATCGATCATGACCTCAATACGCTTCCCCATCTGCTCCCCAAATGTTACAGTGGAACATTTCACTGGACAGACAAATGAAGGAGTACACTGGTGGTCCTCTCCTCACCTTTCCTCTTTCCTCACTGTTTTCCTGTTCCTCTCACTGAGATATTGTGACCTGCAGCCCTCTGCCTCCAATGTCATTTTCTGTGCCTAGAGCTCATTTGAGATGGGGTTCCATCGGACGGTGGCCTTTCGCACATGTGGCACATACAGGTTCAAGGGAAGGACAGCGGCACAACACCAAATCAAAATCAAAGATTATAATGCAAACAGCCCCACGGGTCTCTCTAATGACTAGCGTGAGCCCCAGACTCTGACTCTAACTGCATCGCAATACTAATGAGCAGTCTCATGGACGGGGAAATGTCGAGGAGAGTGACTGGCATAATAAGTGGTTCCTCATCTCACTGTGGGTTTCACATGCACAACACCAGCACAGTTAGCTAACACACCATGTTATGATGACTGGCCATGAAATCTAAATCCCAAAGAACAGAGGGAAAAACAAAGACAAAGGAGGGGAGAGAGAGAGAGAGATGGAGAGAGAGAGAGAGAGAGAAAATAGAATAGGAAAATTCCATTGTCATGTGTTTCCTAAAGCAAGTGGAGCCTGTACATTTGATGAAGCGGCCCATTCAATTAGCTCCCGACATCCACAGCTGTTCCCTTGGGAGTCGTTCTCACAGATGTTCAGTGTGCTGTTGTCTGCAAAACTCAGAGACTCTATTCTCTCCCCTCTCTCTCTAGCCTACTCTCTTTTCTCCTCTCCTCTCCTCTCCTCTCCTCTCCTCTCCTCTCCTCTCCTCTCCTCTCCTCTCCTCTCCTCTCCTCTCCTCTCCTCTCCTCTCCTCTTCCTCTCCCTCTAGTCTCCTTTCCTATTCTCTCCCTCGTCCTCTAGCCTCCTCTCCTCTCCCGCTTCCTCTCCCTCTCCCTCTAGCCTCCTCTCCTCTCCTCTCCCTCTTCCTCTTCCTCTCCCTCTAGCCTCCTCTCCCTCTTCCTCTCCCTCTCCCTCTAGCCTCATCTCCTCTCTGTCTTCCTCTCCCTCTCCCTCTAGCCTCCTCACCTATATACTCTCCAGACAATAACACAACAAGGTCCTGGCTGACTGAATGGTTATAAAGAGCTAGCAGACACTTACTGGTCTGAATCTGAAATCTCAGACCGCTGCAGCTTGATATTGCTCAAGGACAAACAGGCACTCTGCCTCATAAATGGCTCACTTACTCACAAAGATGGTTTGTTTTTGTCTATTTTAATAATGTCCAGACAGGGAGTGACAGACGCACAGATGAACAGACAGTCAGACAGAGGCTTTCCTTACGTGGACACAGACACACAGACAGAGACACACTTTGTGAGGACACACAATTCAGTCCCATTCAAAATCCCTAACCCTAAACCTAACCGTACCTTAACCTTAACCCTAAAACCTAACCTTAACCCTAACCTTAAACCACACATACACACACACACACACACACACACACACACACACACACACACACACACACACACACACACACACACACACACACACACACACACACACACTGAACAAGCCCTTTGTGACAGACATAGTGATTGATCTGATACAGCCCTGGGTGCCACTTCATTATGTGCAGTCTCATTGATAAGAGAACAGCTATACAACTATTTTCTTTCTCTTTATCACTTCTGTGGGGTGGTG
Organism: Salmo trutta; assembly: GCF_901001165.1. Classification (NCBI taxonomy): domain Eukaryota; kingdom Metazoa; phylum Chordata; class Actinopteri; order Salmoniformes; family Salmonidae; genus Salmo; species Salmo trutta. Next base: position 15,725,293 of record NC_042968.1, read on the forward strand.
TTGCTACAGAGACATCTATGGACCTTGGCTAAATATCATTATTCATTTGGTTCCCAGGCTTTAGGTCATGATTAGTCTACACATACTACAGTACAGCCCAGAAATTCCTGCCAAAGGCCACAAATATGACTTGCTCTTTCCCGAAGATTATAAAACCACATCCCATCTTACAAAACTCCAGTTATACAAGCAGCAGAGTTGTCTGCCTTCCTTCCCTCTGGATAATTGAAACATTTGATTAATTTTGGACAGGTGTTGAATGTGAAGCTCCGTGCTGAAATTCCCACTTTAAACTCAGCCTTCTACAAGGTCAGGGGTCAGGAGCGTGAACACAGGAACTTAGACGCCTCACCCCGTTCTCTCAACCCCTCAGACTCTCACCTAATCCCAATCCCAAGTCACTGCTTGGAGAGAGAAGGCCATTGACCTGAGTAACATATAAACACACAGCATAGGCCCGCATTTTAATCCACAGCAATGGTTGGCCTCATGCATATCATTCAGTCAGACTGTGTTCCCAAACTGTGCTGCAATAAGCAATAGACTATAATGAATAGAGACGCACAATATTCTTCACTCCCGTGACTAGACTCCATGCATATCTTATGTTACCTATAATACACAATTAAGTCTCAGTTGACAAGCATGATAAGAACCATAACTGTCCTGGTTCTCCCCAGACTAAAGAGCAGTGTATTTCTCATTGATGTAGCTATGCTGTTCTGAGCGGCGGATGCCAAAGTATTTCACTTCAGAGGTAGGGAGAGAGGAAAGGGGAGAGGGATAGGGAGAGCTGTGCAAACCCACACGCAGGACCAAGCCAAAAAACGGCTAGAGTATTTGTTCTCGACTGCCTGATTTAGAGCTCTGGCATTTGGGATTTAGATGGGCAGGTTAAAACACCGTCCAGGCATTTCCTGACGTCACACGGTGCGAGGATAAACCTTGGCTGCTTCCACTTCACCAGATATAGATACAGACGCTAGACAGAGGGACATGTTCTTTCTCCATGTCAGCCCTGGTCTGTGGAGAGGAATGGTGGTAGGTCCAGACAGTGTCACACACACAGACCACCAGAGAGTCTCTACACCTCCCTTCTACATCCTAGATCTGCAGTATACTGTTCCCACCACACAGCAGGACATGAACCCTGTATACACCACTATTCCTATCCCAGAAGGCACACATACAACCGGCTAACATATACATCGGCACAGGACAGTGGAAGAGTACATTGACATTTTGCTGTCAAAGACATCCCTCCAGAAGTCCTTTAAATACACTATTACAAAGACAATTATTTGTGTATAAAGAGAGAATATACTGGAAACAGTGAACATCTACCCCAGACAGTTGCAGTTGAGATTCAAGACTTTTGACTGGTCTTCAGTCTATTACCATTGTTCACAACAACAGACCAATTTGAAGATTGAGAAGAGCAGGAAGTTTTCCAGAGGCAGAACAGTAATGGCTGTAAACAAGCCTGACTCAACAGTACTATTCACTGACTCAATGACTGGCGGCTCTTTGGAAACCCTTTCATTTTTCTGCCCAATCTCATCCCCGCTGTCTGCGGTGCGTTTTAGAGACAGGCTATTGGGCAAGGCTCAGAACAAATGCATTGGACCAAATGCATCATCAATACAAAGGGTCCTCTAATGACCAAGTTTGTAATGAGCACAAATTGTATTTTGTTTCTTCTCATTATCAGGACAATAGACTCACACTAATGGCATTAACCATCTCACTACAAGTCAAATAGGTTGAAAGAAGAAACCTACAAATTACTGCCACCTAGTGGCTGCCATGGTGGGTAACCGTGTAATGATTGACACTAGTTGAAAGATATATTTGCAGATGCTCGGATGCTCTCAGACATGCGTTGATATACACTGAGTGTACAATTCAATAGGAACACCTTCATAATATTGAGTTGCACCCCCGTTTTTCCCTCAGAAGAGCCTAAATTAGTTGGGGCATGGACTACAAGGAGTCGAAAGCGTTCCACAGGGATGCTGGCCCATGTTGACTCCAATGCTTAGTTGGTGGACCATTCTTGATGCACACAGGAAACTGCTTAGCATGAAAAACCCGGCAGCGTTGCAGTTCTTGACACACTCAAACCAGTGCGTTTGGCACCTACTACCATACCCTGTTCAAAGGGACTTAAATCTTTTGTCTTGCCCACTTCTATTATGCTTCTGAATGGCGCAGAAGCACAATACATGTCTCAATTGTCTCAAGGCTTAAAAATTATTATTTAACCTGTCTCCCCCCTTGAAGTGGATTAAACAGGTGACAGCAATAAGGGATCACAGTTTTCACCTAGATTCACCTGGTCAGTTTATGTCATGGAAAGAGCAGGAGTTCCTTATGTTTTGTACACTCTGTGTATATACCCATCAGCCACCCAGCCACCAAAGCACACATATGTAGACTCATTTTTATCTGTTTTGTCTTGCAGTGAAGAATATCATACGTACCACACATAAACCCCAGGCTAACCTGAAACCACCCCACTCCACATTCCCTTCTCTGGACCATTCGAAAGCCTGCAGGCAGCCTATATGTTAGAAGCATATGGAAGTGGTGAGTTTCCATTTTCCTCAATACAATAAATAGTGTAGGTGGACTATTTACTGGGGGGAAGAGTAAGACTCTGTAGCTCTGTTGCTGCGTTGCATGCTCCCTGCATATTAATGTCCTCTGCAATGAATCAGCCAGACCTCCAGTAAGGTGACACTCCTGTCCTCCGTCTTCGTCTCTCATAGGACACCTTCACAGCGCACACACACACACACACACACACACACACACACACACACACACACACACACACACACACGCACACACGATCTACAGACTACACTAGAGCTCCCTTCTGCAGGCGCGATGCAGTGCATGACTACATCACACCGCTGTAAGTGGTTGGAGGACACGACAGTGGATGAATAATACCAACATGACTCACTATAGGGTCACATAATGTAATAGCTGATAATGTTACTTAGCGGACGGCTGAATGTATGAATATGCGTGAGCTTAAATGGTCCATACTATACTACCATATTAATGGGACTTTGATGAACAAGTGATTCATATTCCTTATACTAGGTCACTGTATCCAGTCATAACAACCCTGGGCTCCACCCACAAGCTTACAGTAATAACTAAGGGACATTAGGATGACAACTTTTAGGATGAGAAGGCCCAAAACTTTATGGTGACAGTCAACAAGAACGGCAGCAGGTGTGGATTTGGAGAGGGTAAAGACTAGCAGAGAACTTGTGATTCTGCTTGCATCTTCAATGTGCCCTTCGAGACAAAACAATATTCTGGGACAAAAATAAGTCAATAAAGGGAAGGACATATTATTCTTCTCATTGTGCACTTCTCAGGACTTTATCAAGCTGCAATAGTATTCACTCTCAGCTCTTTCAGCCCGAGCTGCTGGATTCTACTCCACCAGATTGATAGGAGGTGTGCCCTTTCCTCACCTGAGGAATAAGAATGCAGCGTTCGTCCCCATCACACCGCTCAAAAAAACCTTGCAGGATTTTGGCTCCTCGTCCCGCCCGCATCGGCAGAAATGTCACCCCAACCCGGCAATAAATCACATAGTCCTGTGATGTGTTTACTTAGTACAGTAAGGAGCATGGCTGTCATCCTCTGTTCTTATTTACTCCTGAACACCACCAGATAGGCAGGCCTAGCCACTCCTACTGCTCCATCTCTCTGTCTCTCTGACACACACACACACACACACACACACACACACACACACACACACACACACACACACACACACACACACACACACACACCTTTTTATAGTGTGATATCATCCTATTAAAAGGTACAGGACACTAAAGCAGCATTACAGATAGAGTTACATGGTGTTCCTTCGTTGTGAATTGAAACACCTCTTCCAAGAAATGAAATAAGCCTCCAAGGATAATCAATAGGCAGCACTCGGTAACCACCAACCAGGAACAATTCTAAAAGAGCACCTACTTTTACGTCTGCCCAGTCGAGAGGACAAAACGCCAGACGGTTATTATCATTCTGAAATGCAATGTCCATCAAGCCAATAACATACAGTACTTAAAGCACTAGACAGAATATCAATCGTTCTAGGAAAAGGCCCCCAGTGAAATCTATGTACGTGGGCTGAGCATAGGTTCATCATGTATGCATTGACTACTTGACTATTGCAACACCCACCCAGGCACTCAGAGGGCTCTCCCTCCTTCCTCTACACTCAACAATAGAACACTTAACTTTCTACTGAGCCCCTCTTAGCCCTAACATGACACCGTGTACTTTATTTTGGCCTCCAAGAACCGTCGAGGTTGCAAAAGTGGTGAGGAGCAAAACAGGAAGATCCTCTCTGCTCTCTCGCTTAGTCGTAACAGGAAATAAAGCAGCCGCAGCCGCAGCCAAAGACAGCTCTGAAGCGATTTGATAAAAGAAACACCAGGCAATTACACTGCAGCTGCCCACATGAGAGTAAGAGGGCATAACCTTGTGCAGTGACATGGTCATCATTAAGCCCCCAGAGAGGGAAAACAGGCACCGCTGCTCTGTGATCACAGTGTCTGTCTGGCTCTCTGAAGCAGAGCAGGGTAGGGCTCACTGTTGCCTGGCTGACTCTCCTCCCTCTCTGCTCCCTCTCTGCTCCCTCTCTCCCCAAAACTACATGATGATGGCCAAAGACACCATGACATGGAAAAGCAGAAAGTGTCATCAAAATAACACAATTTAACTAGACAACTAACACAATTTAACTAGATCCTCTGGCCCTCTGATCTCCTGTGGTCATTAGTGGGAAGGCTGTGCTCTTACAGAGGCTTAAGGACGAAGATGTCTAATGCCAGAAGTTAAGTCTTTGCAAAGTATTACAGACTAGGACCCACTGTCCCAGGCTTTATAATCACTTTACAATGCATGATTTTGCTGATGATCATGGATGATAGCTACAGTGCCTTGCAAAAGTATTCATCCCCCTTGGTGATTTTCCTATTTTGTTGCATTACAACCTGTAATTTAAATGGATTTTTATTTGGATTTCATATAATGGACATACACAAAATAGTCCAAATTGGTGAAGTGAAATTTAAAAAATGACTTGTTTCAAAAAAATAAATAACAAAAAACTGAAAAGGGGTGTGTGCATATGTATTCACCCCCTTTGCTATGAAGCCTTTAAATAAGATCTGGTGCAACCAATTACCTTCAATAAGTCCACCTGTGTGCAATCTAAGTGTCACATGATCTGTCACATGATCTCTGTATATATACACCTGTTCTGACGGGCCCCAGAGCCTGCAACACCACAAAGCAAGGGGCACCACCAAGCAAGCGGCATCATGAAGACCAAGGAGCTCTCCAAACAGGTCAGGGACAAAGTTGTGGAGAAGTACAGATCAGGGTTGGGCTATAAAAATATATCCGAAACTTTGAACATCCCACGGAGCACCATTAAATCCATTATTAAAAAATGGAAAGAATATGGCACCACAACAAACCTGCCAAGAGAGGGCCGCCCACCAAAACTCACGGACCAGGCAAGGTGAGGAAACAAAGCGACCGAAGATAACCATGAAGGAGCTGCAAAGCTCCACAGTGGAGATTGGAGTATCTGTCCATAGGACCACTTTAAGCTGTACACTCCACAGAGCTGGTCTTTACGCAAGAGTGGCCAGAAAAAAGCAATTGCTTAAAGAAAAAAAACAAGTAAACTTGTTTGGTGTTCACCAAAAGGCATGTGGGAGACTCCCCAAACATATGGAAGAACAAGACTAAAATTGAGATTTTTGGCCATCAAGGAAAAAGCTATTTCTGGCGCAAACCCAACACCTCTCATCACCCCGAGACTGAAGACTGAAGAACTGGTCAGAATTGAAGGAATGATAGATGGTGCTAAATACAGAGAAATTCTTGAGGGAAACCTGTTTCCGTCTTCCAGAGATTTGAGACTGGGACGGAGGTTCACATTCCAACAGGACAATGACCCTAACATACTGCTAAAGCAACACTCGAGTGGTTTAAGGGGACACATTTAAATGTCTTGGAATGGCCTAGTCAAAGCCCAGACCTCAATCCTATTGAGAATCTGTGGTATGACTTAAAGATTGCTGTACACCAGCGGAACCCATCCAACTTGAAGGAGCTGGAGCAGTTTTTCCTTGAAGAATGGACAAAAATCCCAGTGGCTAGATGTGCCAAGCTTATACAGACATACCCCAAGAGACTTGCAGCTGTAATTGCTGAAAAAGTGGCTCTACAAAGTATTGACTTTGGGGGTTGAATAGTTATGCATGCTCAAGTTTCCAGTTTTTTTGTCTTATTTATTGTTTGTTTCACAATAAAAAATATTTTGCATCTTCAAAGTGGTAGGCATGTTGTGTAAATCAAATGATACAAACCCCTCCCAAAAAAATCAATTTTAATTCCAGGTTGTAAGGCAACAAAATAGGAAAAATGCCAAGGGGGGTGAATACTTTCGCAAGCCTCTGTAATGCATAAGTATTTTTATTTTAGGAACCATTCACTGAGTGATGAGGGTGAGTGACGAAATGATTAATCTCTTCTTGCCAGCCTCAGGGATACAGGCATGGATACTTTATATGAGTCTCCCTAACAGAAGCACAGTCTGTCCTCTCCTCTGCTCTGCCTGCCTGCTGCACCAGCACCAAAAACAATGACAAAGTTAATTTCAAAGGCATGACTCAACTCTAAGTCCGTGTCGCCAACTCTCCATGTTAAAGTTAGCCCTGGTGTCCTGTATTTTCTACACCCTTTATTCCAGCTGGTATAAGTCAAGGTACACTATTAGAGACATTTCCGCTGCTCACCATCAATGGCCCGCCTGGGTAATACTGAACAGACCAAACATACAGGATAATTCCTTTTTTCCCATGCCTGTTTTTTATTCATGCGCCAATATTGCTATTGATTTCATATTTGGGGCAGAAGGTGAGCCAGCTAGAAGAGATCGTCTAGTTGTTGTACCTGATCATGCTGCAAGTTGGACTTTGTTTCAACAAGTTAATCATCTTTGTGTTTGTCCTCAAAGCAGCGGAGGCTGAGCCAAGAGAAGCGCAGGTATTTTTGGGAGAGGGGAGCAGAGAGTATAGCCGCCACTGCATAAGGTCCTCATTTGTTCTGAATGTACAGTCATTCTTCACTACTTCTGGACTGGAAATACTGATAGAGCAGATTCAGATTCAGAGTGTTTAATAGTCACATGTACAGGGGTTGCAGGTGGGATTGCACGGTACAGTTCAAATCTTAGGCTCCGAGCTGCAGGACTAAGTGAAATAAAATTATGAAAATGGTAATAAAAAACAACAGCAATAGAAAAAGAAGTAGCACTATATACATCATCACTGTAGCAGTGATCAATGAATGTCTATTGGGGTGGAGGCAGAGTAAAGACTGTTGAGGGGGTGTGAATAAATGGCCATAGGGGGAGCAGCATGACCAGTGATGAATGTCATTGGGTTGGGGGCAGAGTAAAAGTCTGTTGGGGGGGGGGGGGGGGGGGGGGGGTTGCTGTGGTAGGCATGCTGGTTAAGTGTGCCTTGATTTCTAAATAAATCACTGACAGTGTCACCAGCAAAGCACCCCCACACCATCACACCTCTTCCTCCATGTTTTACAGTTGTCACGTCTGCTCCCGCTCTTCCCCCTCCCTGGCGCTTGAGGGCACCAGGCTGCCCTGCATCACGCACCCCTATCATCCATTACGCACACCTGCCTTCCCTCGTCACGCGAATCAGCGATATTGGACTCAGCTGGACTCACTCATCACCTGTTATTACCTCCTCTATATTTGTCAGTTCCCCAGCTCTATTCTCCGCTTCTGCATTGATTGTCTTTTGTTTGTGTTACCTGTTTGCTGACGCTGTTCCTGTCTTGTTCCATGTCCGTTATTTATTAAATGTGTTACTTCTCGTACCTGATTTGTCTATCCAGCGTCATTCCATGTGACAACGGTGGAGCATGGAGATGTCATCAAGACAAATGGTAGCTACTTTGAAGAATTTAAAATATAAAATATATTTTGATTTGTTTAACACTTTTGGGGTTACTGCATGATTCCATATGTGTTATTTCATAGTTTTGATGTCTTCACTATTATTTTACAATGTAAAAAATAGTAAAAATAAAGAAAAACCCTTGAATGAATCAAACTTTTGACTGGTACTGTATATAACATTCTATTGGTTGCAATAATTTTGTATAATAATTTAAATAGAAAAATTATAGGTTTTGAATCCAGCGTCATTTTGGAGAGGTTGTTTACATGGCACCACGTTGTCAGAGTGCATACCTCCCTGTAGGCTGTCTCGTCGTTGTTGGTAATCAGGCCTACTACTATTGTGTTGTCAGCGAACTTGATGATGGAGTTGGAACTGTGTGAGTCCACGCAGTCGTGGGCATACTTGGAATACAGGAGAGGAGAGGACTGAGGACACTGTTGAGAATCAGTGTCGAGGAGGTAATGTCGCCTACCTTCACCACCTGGGGGCAGCCCGTCAAGAAGTTCAGGACTCAGTTGTATAGGGAGGAGTTCAGACCCAGGGCCGTGAGCTTTGTAATGAGCCTATAGGGCACTATGGTATTGAAGGACGAGCTGTATTCGAGGAACTCATTGATTGGACTCCAGGTTAGCTGACTCCTGACTCCAGTTAGCTTTGGGAGAAGTCATTAGCCTAGAGATTCACATACTTTTCCCAACCTACACTGTGATTGTGTAAATGATGTATTCAATATAGACAATAAAAATACAATCATTTGTGTGGTATTAGTTTAAGATGACAAATTTATGCATAAATCCAGGTAATTCCAAACGGTTCACATACTTTTTCTTGCCACTGTATGCATTCCTTTTGTCCAGGTGGGTAAGGGCAGTGTGCAGTGCAATGGCGATTGCGTCGTCCGTGGATCTGCCAGGGCGGTAGGGGAATTGGAGAGGATAGAGTGTGTCGGGGAGGGAGGTGGTGACATGGTCTTTGACTAACCTCTCGAAGCATGATGGCGGAAGTGAGTGCTAACGGCCAGTAGTCATTCAGTTCAGTTACTTTCCCTTTCTTGGGCACAGGGATGATAGTGGACATCTTGAAGCAGGTGGGTATAGCGGCCTGAGCTAGGGAGAGATTGACAATGTCAGAAAACACAACAGTCAGCTGGTCTGCACATGCTCTGAGGGCACGGCTAGGAATGCCGTCTGGGCCGGCAACCTTGAGAGGGTTAACACGTTTGAATGACTTACATACGTCCTCAGTGGAGACTGGGAGTGCGTAGCCCACATTGTCATCGGGGGCTCTCCTCGACAGCTCAGGGTCATTGTGCTCAAATTGTGAGAAAAACGGGCTTAACTCCTCCGGTTGGTGACCATGATGTGGCTGGCTTTCTTTTTGTAATCTGTGAGCCCCTGCCACATACGCCTTGTGTCCGACCTGTTGAATTGCTCCTCCACTTTGTCCTTATACTTGTGTTTCGCTATCTTGATCGATCTGCGTATGTCGAATATGTACTGTTTAACCAAACTATTTTCACCGGTCACTTTGCCCTTTTTATAAGCAGCATCTCTCTCTTTCAGTTTTCCTACAAGGCTGCTATCGATTTTAATTCCGGAACGTTTTGAAAGACACTATCGGTATCAGGTCATTTATGTGTTTTTTTTTATGAATCCGGTGCCTGAGTCGGCGTATTCATTGATGTTATCTCCAGAGTTAACGCGGAACATATTGCAGTCCACGTGATTAAAACAGTCCAGTAGGCTGTCTATACTTTATATGCGTTATATTTAGGACGACGACTGCCAATCATAAAATGATAGGGCCGCGTCTGGCTTTGAGAAATCTAGCCCTTATGCTATGCTGTGTCACGCCTGCTCCCCAGCATTGCTGATTCCTACAAATGTCAATAAGTAGGTATGATGACTGTAGTGTAAATTGGATCTTAATCATTGTTGGGGCATTCGTAACATTTGTAAATGTATAATGCATTTATCGATGCAGTCCTGAATATATACTGGTCCAATAATGCAGACCTCAGGTAATGCCTATGTCTTGGAGAGTCCATATCTCATATGCAAGGGCCTGGCTCCATGTAGGGTCTCCATTCACTCTGGTATGGGAGATAGGATGGGTAAGAGGCTGCATCAGAGAAGAGGGGCTCAACTGCTCAATTAGATTTCAGCAGGGATCTAAGCTAATAAACAATAACTGACATGTTACAGCATTACTTTACATTTGCCCAGTACCATTGAGAAAACTTTAGAACCCCCTCAAGTGAATTTCATTTTACAAGAGGATTGGAGTGTACGTATAGATGATGAATCAAATTAAGACTTAGCCAGTGTGGTGTTTGAGTGGCATGCAGAATGTGGAGAAGGAACCTCCATTGGTTCATGTTTTCCTATAGTAGTAGTTTTTTGTTGTGCTTGTGTATTTAAGTGCGAGCGATTAAGCATGAAGAGCTGTGTGAATGGACGATCATTATAGCCATTTAGAAAAGTGTACCGTGTAGAATCCCAAGCAGAATAATAGATGAGGTCTTTGTTTATGGAACCTTTGTTTTAAGGGGAGTGTACAGAGTGTATGGTTTGTGAGTGTACTCAAATAATGGGACACTTAACTCACAGGGGCGCAAAAATGGATCCAATTAAAGCAAGGCAACTCTAATTTTTCAATGCACTCATGCCTATCAAATTAATCACACTTTTTCAGCAGCGGGTTCTGAATTGCGGAGAGGGGGAAAGGAAAACAGATGGTCAGCGGTTTCTTTTCAATCCTTTTCACATGGGTTTGTTCTCCTCGTGTGAGGCATACTCAGGTGCTAATATTCTGCAGCTACTGGAGGAGAGAGAGCTAGGCAGGCAGCAGGCGAGACAGAGCCCCCAGTGTCGCTAGCTGCTCCATAGTGTACAATATGAGAGTCAGCAGGATAAGAGATTGGCGCCCTGCATACACACACACACACACACACACACACACACACACACACACACACACACACACACACACACACACACACACACACACACACACGACATCCTGTCAAGAAAGAGGTCAGCTGAAAGTGGAAGCCAGACAAATTACACATCCACACTGACAAAGGGGTTGGAGAGAGGGAAGGTGCATTGTGGGTCCCTCCCAGGGCCTGGATTTGTCTCAGGTGAGTAATGGTGTTGGGTCCGGTGCTGGTTGATCATACATGCAATCAGTGTTATCCAGATGCTTTCAAAAGACTCAAATCCAGTCTGTGAGAGGACAGTTGGTTTCCCAGGCCCGCCGGGGCTTCCCAGGGCGGTCATTAGGGATGGTTAAAACGTAATCTCATCTTCACCAGTAGATGGCGTGGATGTCCCAACTCTGCTGCTGCCATACTGGAGGTTTTTTCCTGCTTCCTTCCTTTGACTAGTTTTATAATGATGCTGCTGAATTACATAAGAGTGCAGCATCCCTCTCACTCTCTATCACCAGGCTGGCTCTCCATAAGAAATGACGTGTTAGATCTTCTCTGCTGAAAGTCCCTCGTTTTTTTTTCTTTGTTAATGCGCAGAGCTCATCATAGAGCCACCAAAATGTTTTTTCTTCTTTCTGTACAGTGATAGAGAAATCCAGCTTTGATCACTGACCTAATTAATGAACCAATTGATGAATGCAAATACCAGATTAGCTATGCAAATGTCACAGCGGAAAACAAATACTCTGCCCTCATTTGGAACTTCTGAAGGCTCTAAATAAATTATAAATGGATGACACAAGATCGTGTTCATGATACATTTAAGAAAAAGCAACCCTGTGGATTAGGGTCTGCGGCTGAGCTGAGTGAGGAGCTTCTGGGGGACATTGTGGCGGAGAAGGGGAAAGGGAAGGGACTTAACACTGGCGAGGCCCTGATGTGAGGAGAAAATAATGAAAAAGAAAGCAGAGAGGCTTAAAAAAGTCATCGTTCTAAAACGACCAGATTTTCCCACAAGCCTGTGCCGTGTACTAAGGATCAGTGGTCCTTCATATGCTACTCATGTCCGTTTCTGCACTGGAGGATCCAGGGATTAAGTTGCTGGCCTTGGAAATGAAGCCAAACTGGTCTGAGGTTCACTGTGCAATATATATATACACTACCAGTGAAAAGTTTTAGAACACCTACTCATTCAAGGGTTTTTCTTTATTTTTACTGTTTTCTACATTATAGAACAATAGTGAAGACATCAAAATGATGAAATAACACATGAAATCATGTAGTAACCAACAAAGTGTTAAACAAATCAAAATATATTTTATACTACTAAAACACCAATAACAAGAAGAGACCTGCTTGGGCCAAGAAACACAAGCAATGGACATTAGACCGGTGGGAATGTATCCTTTGGTCTGGAGTCCAAATTGGAGATTTTTGGATCCAACCACCGTGTCTTTGTGAGATGCGGTGTGGGTGAATGGATGATTTCCGCATGTGTATTTCCCACCATAAAGCGTGGAGGTAGGAGGTGTTATGGTGTGGGGGTGCTTTGCTGGTGACACTGTGATTTATTTATTTAACAGCATGGCTACCACAGAATTCTGCAGCGATACACCATCCCATCTGGTTTGGGCTTAGTGGGACTATCATTTGTTTTTCAACAGGACAATGACCCAACACACCTCCAGGCTGTGTAAGGGCTATTTTACCAAGAAGGAGAGTGATGGAGTGCTGCATCAGATGACCTGGCCTCCACAATCCCCCAACCTCAACCAAATTGAGATGGTTTGGGATGAGACGGACCGCAGAGTGAAGGAAAAGCAGCCAACAAGTGCTCAGTATACACTACCGGTCTAAAGTTTTAGAACACCTACTCATTCAAGGGTTTTTCTTTATTATTACTATTTTCTACTTTGTAGAATAATAGTGAAAACATCAAAACTATGAAATAACACATATGGAATCATGTAGTAACCAAAAAAAGTGTTAAACAAATCAAAATATATTTTATATTTGAGAATCTTCCAGGTTGCCACCCTTTGCCTTGATGACAGCTTTGCACACTCTTGGCATTCTCTCAACCAGCTTCATGAGGTAGTCACTTGGAATGCATTTCAATCAACAGGTGTGCCTTGCTAAATGTTAATTTGTGAATTTATTTACTTCTTAATGCATTTTAGTCAATCAGTTGTGTTTTGACAAGGTAGGGGGGTATACAGAATATAGCCCTATTTGGTGAAAAACCAAGTCCATATTATGTCAAGAACAGCTCAAATAAGCAAAGAGAAATGACAGGCAATCATTACTTTTAGACATGAAGGTCAGTCCATACGGAAAATTTCAAGAAAATGTATTAAATATTCAAAAGGAAATATCACATTTACATAAGTATTCAGACCCTTTACTCAGTACTTTTTTGAAACACCTTTGGCAGTGATTACAGCCTCAAGTTTTTTGGGGTATGATGCTAGAAGCTTGGCACACCTGTATTTGGGGAGTTTCTCCCATTGTTCTCTCAAGCACCGTCAGGTTGGATGGGGAGCGTCGCTGCACAGCTATTTTCAGGTCTCTCCAAAGACGTTAGATTGGGTTCAAGTCTGGGCTCTGGCTGGGCCACTCAAGGACATTCCGAGTCCTGAGCCACTCCTGTGTTGTCTTGGATGTGCGCTTAGGGTTGTTGTCCAGTTGGAAGGTGAACCTTTGCCCCAGTCTGAGGCTCTGAGCGCTCTGGAGCAGGTTTTCATCAAGGATCTCTCTGTACTTGCTCAGTTCATCTTTCCCTCGATCCTGACTAGTCTCCCAGTCCCTGCCGCTGAAAAACATCCCCACAGCATGATGCTGCCACCGCCATGCTTCACGGTAGGGATGGTGCCAGCTTACCTCCAGACGTGATGCTTGACATTCAGGCCAAAGAGCTCAGTGTTGGTTTCATCAGACCAGATAATCTTATTTCTCATGGTCTGAGTCCATTAGATGCCTTTTGGCAAACTCCAAGCGGGCTGTCATGTGCCTTTTACTGAGAAGTGGCTTCAGTCTGGCCACTCTACCGTAAAGGTCTGATTGGTGGAGTGCTGCAGAGATGGTTGTCCTTCTGGAAGGTTCTCCCATCTTCACAGAGGAACTCTGGAACTTTGTCAGAGTGACCATCAGGTTCTTGGTCACCTATCTGACCAAGGGCCCTTCTCCCCCGATTGCTCAGTTTGGCCTGGCGGCCAGCTCTAGGAAGAGTCTTGGTGGTTCCAAACTTCTTCCATTTAAAAAGGATGGATGCCACTGTGCTCTTGGGGACCTTCAATGCTGCAGTAATGTTTTAGTACCCTTCCCCAGAACAGTGCCTCGACACAATCCTGTCTCGGAGCTCTACGGACAATTCCTTCGACCTCATGGCTTGGTTTTTGCTCTGACATGCACTGTCAACTGTGGAACATTATATATACAGGTGTGTGCCTTTCCAAATCATGTCCAATCAATTTAATTTACCACAGGTGGACTCCAATCAAGTTGTAGAAACATCTTACAGATGATCAAAGCAACTGGATGCACCTGAGCTCAATTTCGAGTCTCATAGCAAAGGGTCTGAATACTCTAAAAACCTGTTTTAGCTTTGTCATTATGGAGTATTGTGAGTAGAGTGATGAGTAAAAAAACAATTTAATCAATTTTAGAATAAGGCTGTAACGTAACAAAATGTGGAAAAAGTCAAGGGGTCTGAATACTTTCTGAATGCACAGAGGGCATGGGAGAGGAGAGGGAGCTGCCAACCAGTGTTCTCTACTTAAATTCACACTCTTCTTTGACGAGTGGATAAACGGCTCTCTGACTGCCCTATTTTTCTTTTTGCCTTTGCATCGCTATTGTTATACAGTCTAACACCTAAATAAAGGACACCATTCTAAAAACACAGGGTAAAGACTCCCCCCTCTCTCCCTATATGCATGTGATGCATTCAGAAAGCCCAGGGTTGTCGGAGCAGTGCTGTGTTTGTTGGTCTCCAATGCATGCAGCTGCAGCTGATAATGCCATTATCTGGCCAGATTTGCATTGGTAAGTGACAGCACTCTGGTGGAGCCGAGCTATGCTGCAGCAGGAGGCTGACCCAATGCCAAGACGTTAAGACAGAAACACTTTCCCTCAGCCTGCTAAAAGGTTAAAACAGCTTGCTACCACACCCTCTCCTCTCCTCTCTTCTCCTCTCCTCTCCTCTCCTCTCCTCTCCTCTCCTATCCTCTCCTTGTTTCTCAATGGCAGCTGTCAAGGCTGTATGACTAACCACAGTACACTAGTCATATAGCCTCTACTGGCTGGTTACCAGAGTACACTAGTCAGATAGCCTCTACTGGCTGGTTACCAGAGTACACTACTCAGAAAGCCTCTACTGGCTGGTTACCAGAGTACGCTAGTCAGAAAGCCTCTACTGGCTGGTTACCACAGTACACTAGTCATATAGCCTCTACTGGCTGGTTACCAGAGTACACTAGTCAGAAAGCCTCTACTGGCTGGTTACCAGAGTACACTAGTCAGAAAGCCTCTACTGGCTGGTTACCAGAGTACACTTGTTAGAAAGCCTCTACTGGCTGGTTACCACAGTACACTAGTCAGAAAGCCTCTACTGGCTGTTTACCAGAGTACACTAGTCAGATAGCCTCTAATGGCTGGTTACCAGAGTACACTAGTCAGATAGCCTCTACTGGCTGGTTACCAGAGGACACTAGTCAGAAAGCCTCTACTGGCTGGTTACCACAGTACACTAGTCATATAGCCTCTACTGGCTGGTTACCAGAGTACACAAGTCAGAAAGCCTCTACTGGCTGGGTTACCAGAGTACACTAGTCATATAGCCTCTACTGGCTGGTTACCAGAGGACACTAGTCAGAAAGCCTCTACTGGCTGGTTACCACAGTACACTAGTCATATAGCCTCTACTGGCTGGTTACCAGAGTACACAAGTCAGAAAGCCTCTACTGGCTGGGTTACCAGAGTACACTAGTCATATAGCCTCTACTGGCTGGTTACCAGAGTACACTAGTCAGAAAGCCTCTACTGGCTGGTTACCAGAGTACACTAGTCAGAAAGCCTCTACTGGCTGGTTACCAGAGTACACTAGTCAGAAAGCCTCTACTGGCTGGTTACCAGAGTACACTAGTCAGAAAGCCTCTACTGGCTGGTTACCAGAGTACACTAGTCAGAAAGCCTCTACTGGCTGGTTACCAGAGTACACTAGTCAGAAAGCCTCTACTGGCTGGTTACCAGAGTACACTAGTCAGAAAGCCTCTACTTGCTGACATGGGCCTTTCATGACTGATTTGTGATTTTACATGACTTCAAAGACATTAACAGAAGTGATACTGTGCTTTAAAAACAGTTCTAGCCATCACGTAAGAAGAAAACAATGCTTTTTAAGAAGGAGGGAAAGCTCTTAGAGTAAAGTGTCTGTGCCTGCTGAACCAAAGCAGGTTCAGTAAGGAGTGGAGAAAATCCTGTTGACCTTAAGACAAATGAGACTTTTAAGCTATTGACAAACACTTCCATAGTAACCAACTTCGTGGTAGCGAGCAGGCTTTTAAATTTCAACTACAATATTGAGTGAAACAAAGGTGGCACTTAGGAATTCAGGAGCTATTCAACCTGGCAAGACTCCAAATTGTGATAGGGTGAGAGACCCAATGTACCAGTTAAGACTAGGCTGAACATTACTTCTAAACTACTATAGAAGCAGAGGCTGCTGTACAAAGCCTCTGTACTCTCCTCCACCCGGACATGATCTGGCGTGGCACCTAGAGGAAAATATCACAGACCTCTAGCCCATCATGTCTGAAAAGACCCAATGTGGACTCATCTGCAGGGTGAATGGAAGGATTACAAACTCAACAGAGCTCAATGTGAATCTGACCCATTCACCACCTGTAAGAGACACTCATCCTCAACTCATGGTAGGGTCATTGTCAGTGGCAGCATTTTATCTCCGCCACTACACATGCAGCTCCCTGTGGACTTCTTTCATAAAGTCATTAGATCCTGCAGAATATATTACAATAGGAAAGTAGATGAGAAGGGACAGATTACCTGGGGTGGCAGGTAGCCTAGTGGTTAGAGTGTTGGGCCAGTAACCAAAAGGTTGCTAGATTGAATCCCTGAGCTGACAAGGTAAAAATCTGTTGTTCTGCCCCTGAACAAGGCAGTTAACCTACTGTTCCTGGGCTGTCATTATAAATAAGAATTTGTTCTTAACTGACTTGCCTAGTTAAATAAAACCCATCATGGCTTCACTGGAAATGAAGCTTTAGGGATGCATATTCCCCAATGGTTCAATAATTCTTGGGCTTTACTTGTTCCCAATCCATACAAGTTTGTGGGACAGGATGTCCTTTGACCTTTAGATACAACCAACATGTCATCATAGACACCTGCAATCGTAGAAGTGGGAATGCAGCTAGCTGGCACGTTTTCTCTCCATACAAATAATGTCACTGTCATGTGTCAGTGTGCAGCGGTAGGACGGAGTCAGGCGCAGGACACAGAGCTGAGTAAAAGACGTACTTTACTCGAAAAGAAACAACAATAATTTCCACGCAGGAAAACACACACCAGCTCACAGAAGTCGTGAACACAACAAAGAACAAACAGGCACAAAACCATGTGGGAACCAGAGGGTTAAATAGGGAATAAATTATAAATTAATGGGAACCAGGTGTGTACAATCAAGACAAAACAAATGGAAAAAGAAACGGTGGCAGCTAGAAAACCGGTGACGTCGACCGCTGAACGCCGCCCGAACAAGGAGAGGCACCAACTTCGGCGGAAGTCGTGACAGTCCCGCATATTCTGCAGTGTCTAAAGGCCTACCGTCAAAAGAAAAGAAGAATTTTCAGTCAACCATTCTAAAGTCAATAGGGGCTTATGAGTTTAACTAACTCCATCAGCAGTGGGCCTGAGTTAATTAAACCTTGGGAACAATGTCACGGACCAAAGAGGACAGCATTGCTACCTCACTTTGTCTGACTGTGTGAAGGAAATGCCATTACTTCAATGTTCCCTTAGTTAACTGAGAAAACATTTTCACACAGAGAGAAATGCTCACAGCCTCGGGCTATGTTAATTCAGCATTTCATCATCACTGTTTATTAGCTACTACTAATGAAGTACTTTGTGTTTGTTGGTTGGCTAAAACTATTTCATCAACAGTTATAAAAGACCAAACTCTGCATTGTTACTGTGAGGGAACTCATGTACTTTGTGTTTTACTAACATTCCAAACATTCCTATCATTCCTAGCCAAAACACTTCAGTCATGTTTCAATTCACATGATCAAGTTTATTTTTACAACTTCAAGTGAACCTGTAGAATGCAGTCTGCTTGCTCCACCCCAGTATTAATATTTTAAATGTTTATAGCCCATTATCAACCAGCAATTAGAGCCAGTTCAGCAATGTGGAAAATGAAATCCCCTCCATCTTTCGTCCTAGGTTTTCCAATGAAGTGGCTTGCACTTGAACGCACTGAGAGACAACGGAACCTGTGCGCCGCTTAATTAAAAGAACCCAGCATCTGTTTCTTCAAACAATTAAATATGAGAGGTATTAACTTGTGGTATTTAAGCAGAGTTTTGGCACTATAGATTCTTTAACAGATGATTTAACAAACATCTGTTGCCTTTTTCTGTAACGAACAAGAGTTTCCATCAGTCTGCCAAGCCTTTTTGTTACGCTGCCATTTCTCGCGTTTCAGATGCTCGCATCACATAAGTCTCTCTTGGCAGCCCCAGACTGCTAGATTAGCAGGTTCACGGGTCAGGTTTGGGTGACCTCAGACTTCTCCTCAATCTATAATGTTCTATACTTAAACACAACTTCAGAGTAAATCTTTAAGAATTTCTTCTAGAAGCTGTCTCTGTGCACCAAGTAGGCCTATAAGCCAGCTGGTGAAAGCGTTTTAGGTTTTGGAGGTCTCTAGGGATTATAACATGCTCAGCATTCATACAAAGGCTACTCACACAAAGAATCATCTTCAAAGATTCTGACAGATCAGATATGGTCAAACCAAATAGTCATTCAATAGAAGGTTATTTTCCCTTGTAGTGAATGAAGTTGTACGGACCGCAGAGCGTAACTGACAGCTGAGCTGAACAGGCTGGGTGGTGTGTTGGTAATGCCCTTGTTTCCTTTGAAGGCAGAGGAGGGCAGTCACCATGGTGCCTGCTGCTGGCTCTCCTCAACTGCCTCCTGAGTGATGCTCTGATAGACAGACGGACGGACAGACAGACGTGAGCAGGGCATGAGTCTTCACTTTGTCTCTCAGACTCTGTAGCTACAGGGAATGTTATAGGAATCAAAGGCAATTCTGAAGACAGACTTGTAATGCTTGGTCATTGTTCGTGTGGTTATTCAATTGTGTGTGTTTGTGTGTGAGAGAGATAGAGAGAGGGAGAGAGACAGAGAGAAAGAGATAGAGGGAGAGAGAAATGGAGAGACGGAGACAGAATGTGAGTGCGTATCTGCAGCTCCACCTATGGTGAAGCACACCTCTCCATAAACCCTGACTCATCTCCCCTGGTATCCAGACACAGGCTTTGAGTGATTTCAATGAATTCCTCCTGTCAGCCCTGGTCCTCCCGTCCTCCCAGACGCAGCTGAGGAGAGCTGAGCAGAGCAGCATGGAGAACCTTGTCACTGCCACCAGCACCACTTCCACCAAGCTGTCTGTCCGTCTCACAGGACTGCCTCAACATCGTAGTGTTCTCCCGATCATTAAAAAGCACTCTTCCTCGCTACGCGCTCCTTTTAATGTGGTCCGCCAAGAGGAGAAACAACAACAGCATCAGGCCAGTCACAGTGTTGGTAATTGATTTCCAGTGCATTAAGTAACTCTTCACAGCCGTTGGCTAGGGTTTCTTTCAGGTACTGCAGTAATAATAAGATACTCGTTTGAGTTTCAGTTCAGAGCCGCGCCACAATCCTTTGAGGTCCAAGTCTGGAGTAGGGCTATACATAATTAAAGTTCACAGCATGACACTAGTGTGCTGTCCCAGCAACGGAGGGTGATGCCACTTACTCACGCTGTCTTCACAAGACAGACACATACTGATGAAATAGAAGCAGAACTCTGTTCACTCAAGAGTTCTTTGTGTGCCACAAGAAGCAGAGTTGAGGAGACATCTTGGAAACTGAGCCAAGTACACAGCAAAAAGTGTTAGCCCTGACCTCAACAAAAGTGCAGTAGAACAAATGGTACAGTACAGTGAAAACGTATTGAGCAGGACATGGGAGTGTGGCATATAGCTTAAGCCCAATTTCTAATAGCACAGGCCGTGCAGTTTGTGCTTAAAATCACAATGTCACCTTTTTGCCCGGGGCCGGTGTGTGTCTGTGCGCGCATGTCAGTGCATGTGTGTGTGTGTGTGGTGTGACTCATCAGCACAGTCCTGTATCTGTTGGTGCGTCCTTCCATCCACCGGCTCTGAGGAGCTCCGCGCTACTGTCGTCCTTTATCATAAAGGCTGCTTCAGAGAATATTAAGAAGCCATCTGTTTATTCTGCTCACTATGCTATTTATAGGAACACCAGCAAAGCCTACAGAGGTCACAGTAACGGAGGGAGCAGACACCAGCTAACCAGCTAGCAGAAGCATGCTGTTCACACACAGAGCCTGAAGAACACACGCAGCTTTACAGCCAGTCAAATCGGTTGGCTTCGGTTGCGACCCCCCCCCCCCCAACACGAATCGGCTTGTCATCCCCCTTACGGAGCAGCAACGGACCTATCATCTGAAAGCAACAGAAACAGACTGGACAGTCAGACAGATTGAGGCCCCTCCATTACCGTGCAGGGCCAATAAGCCATGGGATACAGCCATTAGTGTAATATGATAAATAGGACACAGATGAAGGAGAACAATACTCTCTTTTAATGACTAGGGGTCTCATTTAGAGACAGGGCTAATCTTTACACTGCTCCATCTTAGTCATGGTGCCTCTCCTCCTCCTCCTCCTCCTCCTCCTCTGCTGACATCCCCATTAGAGCGATCCCCTCTGATAAATGCCACGCAGATTACAAAAGGGACGATTCTCATTTCAACATCCTCCTCGGGCTGTGTTTGAAGACGGCCCCAGTCCTCTGCTCTCCACCCTTTAAATAACGCCTTGTTTTTCCACACAGTCAACCAGGAACCACTCTACATGAATAATGCATGACAAGTAATCAGAGTGGCCTCTCACTGACTGGCCACAGAGGGGGGAAGATTGATAAATGTGGACCGGGTTTGGTTTTGATGGACAATATATGTTCAATACATACCACGTTTGATATATATCGCACGGCTCATTGGAATGTATGGGTAAACCTTGTAGCTTATCCCCAATAAATTAAGTAAATGTCAAGGGACTTCTCAGGTAGTCATAGAATTTTGATGAGGACACTTCCTTAAACAAATCAGTATTGAGTATCTGCCATCCCATGGGATTTTAAGCAAATGGATAAGACTGTACTACATTGTAACATTATACAGTATCTATGAGGTCTCATTTAACCAGCAGCTCCGTCAGTGAAGTTATGTCTCTGAGGACTAGACATTGTTATTATTGAAGAGCGATCCATCAGGAGTGTTTGAGGGGGTGCTGACGCCACACTGAGTGGTCTACAGACTATGCAGTGAGTGAGTCGATCAATCAGAGACAAAGCACATTCTCCCTCTCCATGGCAGTGGGACAGTCTTATCACTGTAACCGCCTCTTCAATTATAACGCCGGTGGGGTGCAGATCAAAGATAATGCCAAAACCAAGAATGGGCCTTTGAGGCAGCTTACAGTGTTTCTTTCAGGAGCAGTTAATAAAGGCACTGGGACCTGCACTCCATCAAAAGAACTGGCTGACCCATGATTGTGCTTTCTGTAATAGACAGAGGGAAGGAACCCTAATGGGAATGCAGCGCTGGACCTTCTGCAGGTAGATTGAGGTGAGAAAAGCCTTCTTCCATTTAACTTTCAAAGCAGCCTCTTTAAAGGCCCGACCAACTCCATCACAACACAGGAGTGAATGGAAATAAAAACATTCAAGAATGAGGGATAGCGGGCCATCTCTGCTAAGGAGATCCCCCCCCCCCAAAATGATCAAATGGATAAAAATGTTAGCCGACTATTGATTTTTTTAATGTATCATGCTCAATGTTGTGTCTCAAATGCTGAACTGAACCACAGAGAACTCATATTTTTAATGCAGTTGAGAAATACCCATTCATCTTTCAAGGCTATTTGAGATCAACCTAAGCTGACCTCGAATTTACAATAACTGCATCTGTCACGTCCTGACCAGTAAAGGGGCTGTTTGTTATTGTAGTTTGGTCAGGGCGTGGCAGGGGGTGTTTGTTTAGGGTGTTTCGGGGTTGTTTGGGTTATGTTCTATGTTAGTGTATTTCTATGTTATTTGTAGTTGGTCTATTTCTATGTGGTGTTTATTGGGTTGACCTTCAATTGGAGGCAGCTGCTTCTCGTTGCCTCTGATTGAAGGTCCTATTTATAGGGGTGTTTGTGCTATGGGGGTTTGTGGGTAGTTATTTCCTGGTTTAGTGTTTGTTGCACCTGACGGGACTGTTTGGAGTCGTTTTTTTTGTATACGTGTTTATTTTGTTTTTCCTTCATCAAATAAAAAAGATGAGTATACGTTTTCCAGCTGCGTTTTGGTCCACTCCTTACGACAATCGTGACAGCATCAGATTTCATTTTCAAAAATCAGGTGCAATGCAACTATGCTCTCTATCAACTGCATGTGATGGTAGGACCTTCATGGCACTCTAGTCTCTGTGAGAATGCTGCAGAGGCCCCTAACCCAGTCTCACAGGATGAGCAGTAGAGGGCGTTGCAGGAACAGATGTGACAAGTTCACGTACAGCTTTATGACACAAGCATTAAAGCAGCTGCCTCTCGTGTCACATTATGTAGAACTAGTGTCATTAAGTTTATTGACAAAGGCAGATACTTTACCACTACATGCCAGGACATAGAGTATGCTTGTATACATTGCTTTGTTAACATAATGGTGTTATACCATTTTATAGCATACATGAAACGTTTTTATGTTATTGCAACCACCTGTATTGTTTTTTTGTTGTTGATATTTGGCAGGTAGAGACTTTTTGTTCATCTACGAAAACCTGAGGATGAAAAAAATATATTCAAATTCATACCAATTCATAGATTCCTGCAAAATGTATCAAGAAATATAATCTCACTGCTCTGCCAACAAGAAAATAAAGTGCTTGACTTTAATTGCGTCTGACTTGTACACATTTTAATGACAGTATTTCAACAGTAATACCCTCTTATCGTTTGTCAACAGAACACAGCTCAAGTGTATGCTTTTAAAGACTATACGACACCTTGAACAATGTAATTTCTGAAAATTGTCTGACAAAGTCTCCAGTCAGTTACCATGGCGGTGGGGAATAAGGCTTGGTGCTAGCTTGCTCCTGCTTTACCACACAGTGAACCTGCTGTTGAAGTTGTTCAACGCTCAGTGGCAGACAGGCTTTGTTAGAAACGCTGTGTAACTAGGGGAAGCTGAAAGCTTCACGCAATCTGAGGAATAATAGGGTTGTGAACACCCCATTTTCTCTTCCAGGAAATCCAGACAGACAGATTTATAACTGAAGAACATAATATTTATTTTTACTAAGGCCCCTAGCTGGAAACAGTGTTAACCATAGCCCTGTCTCCTCAGATAGGGCTTGTATATAAATGTCTCATTCTTCGCACAGTGCTTATAAGAGTGATCTCCAAATACAAACACACAGACCAAAGACAAGGATGCACTTGACTAAAATAAGATTAAAGAGTATACTGAAAGTGGCTGTGCCATTGAATTAGATTTTGGGACATAGAGGGGCGATTTCCCGGACACGGATTTAGCCTTGTACTGGACCCATATTTTTTTAGATTCTCCATTTAGCGAGGACAAAAATGTTATTCAAATCCTACAGTGGATTATAATCTCCAGTAAAACCAACCATGCTCTGTGAAACTAACATTTAATGCATGTTAAAATGATCTCTTTCTCTCAGAGGATGAACATAAAACAACATTTTGAAAGGATATGATGGCCAAAGAATGAGAATCTCAGGGTCGTTCCATTTGATTTCAATTTTGCCACACCCCTTATGTTTTGAACTACATATTCTATACATATTTTCCCATGGTAGAAGTGGTCAGAAAGTTACTTTTTGGGTCTGAATGCCAAAACATTTAGGAGATAGAGGTGCTCAAAGTTTACCCATTTTGCATACCCTACCATGAGACATGCATGTCTTGTTCACTGGAAAAGATAAATACTTGAGATTGGTATAATTTAAAAGCTTCCCAAAAAGTTTTTTCAAACTATTTCAGAATTTCTTTCAAAAATTTTTTTAAATGAAATGTACCATATGTCATTTTATATCCTTTTAACGTCAATTATCTAAAACGCGTAAACTCAGATGTAGTTTAGAGCCTATTTTACATAATCTGAAGTATTTGTGTTGTGCCTGCCGCCATTGGTTGAGACACAGCATTCTCTTGAATAGAGGGTGGATGTAATTTCAATTGTTCAGAAAACAGAATTCATGGAATATCCCTTCAGACCACTGCTATTTAGCTGGTACATCGTTGAAATTTAAATGTAACTTACAATTACTATCACAAAGATGGCAGAATTTAACAAGAATAGCTTCCCACCCACTGTCGAATGTCAATTTAAATAGGAATGGCTATTCTATGATCTATATTTCTATGATTTCAATAGGTGTTCATATGGAAGATTGACAGTATAATTTAAAACAATAGATATTCTCATATAAGTCAACATTCTCTGATGTGTGGACCTCCACCCATCTTTGTGCTAACATTTGAAAGTTGAAATTTGGATTTGATTCCCATTTTAGTACATCTGTCAGCCTAAACATGACACCCAACAGCATGCTGTATTCAACAGCATGCTGTTTCTCAACCGATGGCTTGCACAACACAAACACTTCACATTATGTAAAATAGGGTTAAAGCTAAAACATATGCAAAAAAAAAAACCATCAAATTTACGAGTATTTAGTTAATTGACGTTAAAGGTAAAAAAAAGAGTTTTCTTTATTAAAGAACTTTTTAAAGAAATTATCACATAGTTTGACAACCCTGTATGTAAGTTTTCAAATGATATCAAACTCAATCGTTTATCTTTTCCAGTAATGAAGACATTGATGGCTCATGGTAGGGTGGGTATGCAAAACGGGTTCAACTTTAAGCACCTTTATCTCCTGAAAGTTTTGGCATTCAGGTCCAAAAAGTTACTTTCTGACCACTTCTATGATTGGCAAATATGTATAGAAAGTCTTGTTCAAACCAAAAGGGGTGCAGTCAAAAAGTGATCAATCAAATTGAATGACCCGTCATGGATATCCTGTAACTGACTCTTTCCTAAAGGTCCAATGCAGCTGTTTTTATCTCAATATCATTTCTGGTTAACAATTAAGAACCTTACTGTGATTGTTGTAAATTAAAATTGTAAAAATTTAACAAGAATAGCTTCTTAGCAAAGAGCAAGGTCTCGCAAGAATTTTGCTAAGACTGTCTGGGAGTGGTCTGAGTGGGGAGGGGAAAACTAAACACTAACTGTTATTGTCAGAGATGTTTGGAACTCTCTTTCTTATTGGTCTATTAACTAATTTACCACCTGGTGATGTCACCAGGCAGGCCAAAAATCCATCCTACCAAAAAGTCTGACATTTCAGGCGATCTTTTCAAACAGCTTTTACACTAAAAGGACATTATCATAATTTTCACAATTTCAAAGTAATATTCCAACCTGATAGTGTGGAAATACACTACCGTTCAAAAGTTTAGGGTCACTTAGAAATGTCCTTGTTTTTGAAAGAAAAGCACATTTTTTGTCTATTAAAATAACATCAAATTGACCAGAAATACAGTGTAGACATTGTTAATGTTGTAAATGACTATTGTAGCTGGAAACGGCTGATTTTTAATGGAATATCTACATAGGCGCACAAAGGCCCATTATCAGCAACCATCACTCCTGTGATCCAATGGCACGTTGTGTTAGCTAATCCAAGTTTATCATTTTAAAAGCCTAATTGATCATTAGAAAACACTTTTGCAATTATGTTAGCACTGCTGAAAACTGTGGTTCTGATTAAAGAAGCAATACAACTGGCCTTCTTTAGACTAGTTGAGTATCTGGAGCATCAGCATTTGTGGGTTTGATTACAGGCTCAAAATGGCCAGAAACAAAGACCTTTCTTCTGAAACTCGTCAGTCTATTTTTGTTCTGAGAAATGAAGGCTATTCCATGCGAGAAATTGCCAAGAAACTGAAGATCTCATACAACGCTATGTACTACTCCCTTCACAGAACAGCGTAAACTGGCTCTAACCAGAATAGAAAGAGGAGTAGGAGGCCCCGGTGCACAACTGAGCAAGAGGACAAGTACATTAGAGTGTCTAGTTTGAGAAACAGACAAGTCCTCAACTGGCAGCTTCAATAAATAGTACCAGCAAAACACCAGTCTCAACGTCAACAGTGAAGAGGCGACTCCGGGATGCTGGCCTTCTAGGCAGAGATGCAAAGAAAAAGCCATATCTCAGACTGGCCAATAAAAAGAAAAGATTAAGATGGGCAAAAGAACACAGACACTGGACAGAGGAACTCTGCCTAGAAGGCCAGCATCCCGGAGTCGACACTTCACTGTTGACTTTGAGACTTGTGTTTTGCGGGTACTATTTAATGAAGCTGCCAGCTGAGGACTTGTGAGGCGTCTGTAAAGCTGATTACAATTGGAGATCCTATCTATTTTTGTCAGAAGCTGCCGGCCATTCTCACCACAGAAAGACACTGGTCCGCTCACTCACTAGTTCTGAATAGACGTGGCTAGAGGAGGACAAGAAGCAGTTATGGAATGAGCAGAGAGGAGACAATTCCCTGCAGCTGCCCAGGCAGTGTCTCAATACCTCGGAGAGCAGAGATTACCTTGGCGATAAAAGACCTCTGCTCTCACAGCCACAGAACATGTGAGAGAAATGCCAATTTCCATGCAAATTCAGAGCACACTTACAAAAGTATTTCCATATTCAGTGTGACTGTGACTCAAATGCTCTCTGTCTTTTTATGCTTAACCTTTTGTTTTATTTGTACAACTGCTGGTGTCATCTATTTCCTATTATCTGGTTTGACACTCTGAGGTGTTGTTGTTGTGTATGGACTTGTAACTGCCTGCAGTGTTCTAGGCACTGTATGGTACGACTCTAGAAGCTAGATTTGTTATTCATGCGACACCGTGTCCTTTTACTTCATCCAACCCAGTGCTTCTCTAGGATACAGATGGTTAAGATAACAGTCACCACTGATCGTATGCCAGGCAGTCAGACAACACCATTCATCTCTCTTATCAGCATCTCAGTGGGGTACTCCGCCTGACATGACTGTACCCAGAATGGTACACTTTGCATTGGGCTGCTGTCACTCAACGGAAGCTAAACAAACCACGGCACTCCCTCCGGTCTGCTTTAGCTCACCACTCTCTCCACGCCGTTGAGTTGACCACTTTGTTATTGTTCGATCCTTCAAAGTGCTTTTGGCTTCTTAAACCCGAGACTCTACAATTTTGTAATTGCATTGTGTGATAAAAAGCTAATTAACTTATGGAAAGATCTCTTATCTGTCTTATTTTCCCCAGTGTCTATCCCCAGCATGGTCCTGATAAGATCAGCTGAGAGCATGTGTGCCTCCCACCCATTGCTTCTCTCTGTTATTAAGGACAGCGATATCTACTGTGGATAGAACGGAGATGAGAACACAGTTGTTAATGACAGTAAGCCAAGCGCATGCAAAGAGATTGACGTGATAAAAATCCGGGAAGAGCCTAGGGGAATTACCGACAAAATAAAGTTCTGATGCTTGAGATCACATAAACAACTGATAAGGCTGGGATGTGTAATGAGTTGAATTATTTGATTTGTGCTCAGAAAATGTGAGATGACTCGTGTCTTGTGAAGCAAGACAATATGCCCACGATTGCAAATTTGGAATAAAAGCCAAAGAAAATAAGTTAGAGAAAGAAGCTGGTGGTGGCGGACAGTATAGTGAAGGGATAGTAGAACAGGTACTACTGGATTTTGTTCCAACTAGGCAACACATGGAGCTACTTAGCTAATTGATCAGTTCAGTGATTGCCTAAATTCAACACACATGGTCTTCCAGATCTGTTAAATCAAAACATGAAGTGCCTTGCGGCACCAGGGTTGCCTACCCCTGTCAACACCAGGATGACACTGAGGACAAACACTCAGCTGCTGTGACAGTAGACAGAATACAATTAAATAATCTCTATACAAATGTATCTGTAGGCAATTTCACCACTTAACTTCTTGCGGATTAGTGGGACGCTAGCTTCCGGTGAAACGCTAATTTCCGGTGAAATTGCAGAGCGCCAAATTCAAATAAAATTCATGAAATCACAAGTGCAATACAAGCTTAACTTGTTGTTAATCCAGCCGCCATGTCAGATTTCAAAAAGGCTTTACGGCGAAAGCAAACCATGTGATTATCTGAGGACAGCGCCCAGCACACAAATGCATAACAAATCATTTTCAACCAGGGAGTTGCGACACGAAAGTCAGAAATAGCGATATAATATATGCCTTACCTTTGAAGATCTTCTTCTGTTGGCACTCCAAAAGGTCCCAGTTACATTACAAATGGTCCTTTTGTTCGATAAAGTCCTTCTTTATATCCATAAAAACTCAGTTTAGCTGGCGCGCTTCAGTCAATAATCCACTCGGTTTCCCTCCTTCAAAATGCATACAAAATGAATCCCAAATGTTACCAATAAACTTATCCAAACAAGTTAATCAACGTTTATAATCAAACAATAGGTACCCTAATACGCAAATAAACGATAAAATTTAAGACGGAGAATCGTTATTGTCTTTACCGGAGAAAAATACCAAAGAACGCGCTCTCATTCACGCACTTGGAAACACTACAGCCAAAATGGGAGCCACCTAGAAAAACTACAATTTCTGGCTCATTTTTCCAAAAACCAGCTTGAAACTCTTTCTAAAGACTGTTGACATCTAGTGGAAGCCTTAGGAACTGCAATCGGGCACGATTTCGCCCTATTATAAAAGTGCCTGCCATTGAAATCAGTGGTAGGATGATTTTTTTTTTGGGGGGGGGGGATGGTTTGTCCATTGTCCATTTCAGTTCTGTTATACTTACAGACATTATTTTAACAGTTTTAGAAACTTTAGAGTGTTTTATATCCACATCTACCAATTATATGCATATCATAGCTTCTGGCCTGAGTAGCAGGCAGTTTACTTTGGGCACGCTTTTCATCCGGACGTCAAAATACCGCCCCCTATCCCAAAGAAGTTAAGCACTACACTCAAGACATAAGCACAGTGCACAGCCATATTGAGACTTCAACTCTTTTTCTAACAGCCTCTCACAGCCTTTTCCTCTCTCTAACACAGATGCAGTGAATATGGCCTGGAGCAGCAAAGACTTGATTCCTCCTCCCTTGATTGTGAATTAGAACAGATTAGGATTGTGCTGTCTGTGCAGGAAATACGTCTTTATCTGGGATTTCATCTGCCGGGTTCCTAGTGCCTTGTTTATACGATGCAGAGCTAGCCTATAGCTGAGCAAGCATATGTAGTCCCAAAAATAAAACACCATTTGTTTTAGTTAGGGTTGCCAGCCTGGTCCTAAATAGCTTTTCAGGCACAGTGATGTACGGGCATCAGATATATCTCCCCCAGTCTCCACCAGGGGCTTTGTTAGCGGTGGTCCTGCCTGCAAATTATGCTGTTTGCAGCTGAAACTGAAGAGCAGATGCTATCAAAATGAGAGGAATACATTTCTGCTCCATTTCTGCCTTTCTTCACAGAAGCCATGATGATGTGGCATTTCTCTCTTTTTGGATGGTTGAGCTGGAAGAACTGAGTGGACGGCATCTGACTGGAATATTTGCCCGCTGTTTAGCACCAGGCATTACTGTACCATGATTTACCCAAATTACCTGGCACTCTCTCAGAGCCTTGTTTGGCATAAATAATGCAAAGATTCTCTGTAGCTAAACTTTAAAGGAATTCACATCACGTTTGTGGGCTGCTGCCTTTTACCAATACAGTAGATCGCAATGCCCTGTGAAGCTGGAGGGACTGTTGCACACCTGTAATATGTCAGCCCAGACATCACCTGCCAGAGGCACACAGCATCAATATTACACAGCCCTTAAGAATGAGAGGGAATGACATAAGGGTAGTCATGTTTGAAAGAAGAGTTTTAATTGCAGTGTAAAGTTCCTAAGATAAGAGAGAATGCACAAATATTAGAGCGAGAGAGAGACAGCGTGGTTCTATCAATGTCAGTTCTGGGGGTAAAACCTTGTTAATGACCACGCCCATGTCCCTGTTACGAGGACAAACATGAAAACCAGCAGACTCTTACACTGCTTTGTATTCAACGAGAGGTGTTAGGTTGGAGGTTTGGGAGGATAGTTACATGACCACTCTGCTGGTGAGACATGTCCTGTATAGGGCCACTGGCAGAGCTGCCTGGCTGGCTGTAATTGCTTAACATACACATTTATAGTGTGCAGTTCGCAGTGCTAGAGCGGCTGAGGCTGAGCCCCCTCCATCAGAGAGAAGGACAGAGGCTGCAGGTTGCAGGCTCTACTGGCTCCAGGGCCAATAAAGGATATGAGCCAGAGGCCAACTGAACTGACACAGTGAAATAAATAGCTCACGACAATCCATCTCATTCAGTATTTGCATAGGGACATCGATCGGCAGGCAAAACCCCAACCAACCATGAATAAACTGTTTACGTGTCGGGGGACCAGAGAGCTTTTTCAAAGCTTGGGCTATAATGCAAGGGATAGGAAAAAACAATCCCTGTCAATCTATGAATTTTAAGCTGATGGTCACTGAGGAATGAAGTATTGAGATGTTTTAAGTTGGGGTGTAGGGACGAGGGTGACGGGGTCTGGAACACATCGACACATCAAGGAAAATGTCAACCAATATTACTGCCCTCAGCCCTCCAGCATTTGGGCCCGACAGACAGGCTCATTATTGGATGACCTCACTCAATAAACTCACTCCATCAAGCCTCTGGTGAATAAATGTTGGCCTCACCAAGCAAAAAAGACAAATACAGTACAAATGGCCTCTGAAAAAAGGTGGGAATACATTCATATAATGCTTCACTCCATTTGTATGAAATATTTTTGACCGGACAATGGAAAGAGTCACTTGCACACTTAGTAAAGTAAAAAAAATATGAGAAAAAATGAACAAAGGATAATTTCGGAAGTATAATTTTTATCAATCTTGGTAAGGTATTTGATTATTTGATTGAATTAAATCCTAAAATCAGTGTTGGTGGGTAGTGACCTACATGTAGTTGAACTAGTAATTTACCTACATTTTGCAGTAGCTTGGTGGTAAATTCTAATCTAGGTAGTGTTTTCAGAAGTTCATTACTTTTAGCCATGTAGCGGTGTAGCTAACTACTGGAACTACACGCTACTTTTTAGCAAAAATAAAAGTAGGCAAAAATGTTATTTCGTATTTGGCATAGACCTGCCTAATTCTCCCTTGAAACATAGTTTTTGTTTTGAATAGGCTAAATTACACATTCTGTGAACATTTGACTCCAGAGGGATCTATTCTTGCAATTTGTAGTCTATGACATTTCATATTTAGATATGATGATTTATCACGAAGTAGTTTGGATGGGGTGAACTACTTTTTCAAAGTAGCTTTATTTAAATAAACTACATTTGTCTTTAGGGTAGCTTTAATGTAGCTTAACTTCTTCCAGTGTGAAGTAATTGGTAGCTTGGTTAACTACATTTTCAAAGTATCTTCTCCAACGCTATTTAAAATGTAGCAAAGTAATTTTGTTGTAAAGAAATAGCATGGGAAAAGCATTAACTGTGTCTACATTAGGCTACACTAGCATCTCTGACTGCATGGTTGTTGCTGGTGTCACATAAACTACATTTGGTGCACTATGCCATTCCCTTCGTCCTTCTCACAGATAAGGAGGAAACATCTAGAATTCCAGTTGCATGAGCTCTTGCAATTATGCCCCAATCACCTCCTCTCCTCGTGAGCTTGGGCAACACACTAATGATAATGTAGTATCCCATCAATGCCAAGAATCTACACGTACATGAAACTACTAATCACGTTGCAAAAAACATTCCTGGCAAGGCAGTCGAGCCAATTCCCTCTCCATCTCCCCCTTTCTTTCTCTGTCTCTTTCTCCCGCAACCACTCTTCCTCTCTTCCTTTCCCCATCACCAAATACCTCTCCCTCCCTGCCTGTCTGTGTAACTAATGGCTGATTCCTCCTGCTGGGGGAGTGGTTGGCTGTGGTCCAAGCTATCCAGAGTTAAACTCGTTAACCCCTCCATACACCAGGAGATTGCTGCCACATGCCCTGGGCTGAGTGAGGAATGCTTGTGTCCAACGCCCCTGGTACCTCATCCACTTGGCTGCAGCTGCTGGCTTGGGCCCTAGCATGGTTCGCCCATCCCTTCCCTCAATTAGTAATGTTTGTGTTGGAAAAGCAGGCTTCTTCTTAGATAGGCTTAACACAGACAGCACATATGTTCAGAATACTATAGATGATAAAACGGCTCAGGTAAATAGAGTGCTTTACAGTATCAGATTAAACAAGACAAGCCACAATGAAGTCCCCCCTACCTACATGGTCAATGTTGAAAGTATTCAACTAAAGCCATTACACATGCAATAGCAGGCCATTCATCCAAATAGCAGTTTTAATATCAAGCCTCGGATCAAGTCCAAACAGGAGTCAGTTGCTAACGAGCTCGCTGCGTGAGAGGAAGAAGTTACATCTTAAAAATCAGGAGCCAACATGCCTTGCTTTTAAAACCTGTCACCTAAACTACAGGGCTGAGCTGCATGGAGGAGATTAGCATTCATTAATGATTCACTCCCACTCTTCCCCAATCACAGAATGTTACAATCCATGACTGCGGAGTCATGGTTACACAGTGGAGAGAGGTGTATACCCAACACAGCAACACTTCCACCACCCACACACACATTCACGTAAGCACATGCGCACGCACACACTCCACAAATCCCCAGGCCTCATCGGAGATGCAGTGACATTAATCAAATCGTACATCACACCTCCATAACTTGAATTGTAGCCACACACACGGCTAGCTGCCATTGACACATCTTTCAAACCGCTTTGATCTATTCCAGAATATACTACTGATATCGACTTCATCACTTGATTGTCGTTCACTAAACATATTGTCTGTTTTTACGAGCCACTTATCATTCAGATATGGAGGGCAGTCTGCAAATCTTGTTGTATTGGATCCTCAGTTCATACAGAATGAAAGAAACAACAAAACTAGATGTAGGAAAACTGTTATTAAACGACAAATTAGTCTAGCAATGCTAACAAACACAACGATCCGATTGGAGAATGTTATGGAATGTTATGGAATCCTGGTTAATGCTACATTGGTGCTGTGACTTAGCTCACACAGTTGATGTCTATCAGCCGGCTGTTAACCTTGTACCAACATCGATTCAATACCAATCATTAGTACCACTACACTTTATTGACACTGACAATGTTATTAGCAATGTCTGGGTAAGAGTCGGGGAGGAGTGATGTTGTACGCTGATGACCATTGAATAACATCTAAAACCTGAGTCATTGATGCCCTCAGATCTCCCCATAAAGTGATCCCTGATACTAAATACTCTATGAAAAAAAGTCATCTTGTTCTCAAACTGCTGACGCCGCAACTTTCTGCTTCAGCTCCCAACCGTTAATCTAACGCTGATAAAAGTTCATCATAAAACAATATAAGGAGAAATTATAACGCTGCGTAATCTATAGAATATATGCATAGCTATCACAGGAGATTAATAGCGGTGCTCAAGCCTAATCTAATTTAACACATGGGAAAAAACATTTGACTAGGCGTTCTTGTAATTTATTAGGATCACAAGGGGGTGATGGTTGTGGTGGAAGGGCACCATTTTGATACAACATGGGCACTGAGCACATGAACACTAAGCCAAGAGCTCCACATTATTGGCATTAGGAAGCGAATATTGTCCTAATGATCTCCCAACAGTTAATCACCCTTGATATTACCAGCCATTAGATTAGTTTTATATGATAGAAGTGGTCGGAAAGTGCTTAAAGTTGGAGAAGGTGAATCTAATGAAGCTGTTGCTTTTTATTAAACCTCTTAATGGTGGAGAGACTTTTAATATGTGGAGACAGCATTACTGTATGGAAGATCAGTTTGGAATAGTTAAAACAATAGTGGTGGAAATTAAGGCACATGAACTGTGTAATAGCCAGATAAATACAATATTGCATTTCATTCCTTATAGGTCAGATGGTTCAGATAACGAATGACTGAAACCATTAAACATTGCTGTACTGAGTACTGAATGTAGAGCAGTGGTGTGACAGCAAGCAGGTCAGTACAGTGGTCTGGTCTAACACCATAACACTCTAACACCTTAACCTACTTGCACCCCAACATCCTAACAACCTAACTCCCTAACTCTCTAAAACGCTAACTCCCTAACTTGCTAACGCTCTAAAACCCTAACTCCCTAACTCTCTAAAACCCTAACTCCCAAAAAACCCTAACTCCAGAACTCTCTAAAACCCTAACTAACTAACTCCCTAAAACCCTAACTACCTAACTCAATAACTCCCTAACTCCCTAACTCTCTAAAACCCTAACTCACTAACTCCCTAACTCTCTAAAACCCTAACTCCTTACCTCCCTAACATCCTAACACCCTAACTTAAAAACTCCCTAACTCTCTAAAACCCTAACTCCCCAACTCTCTAAAACCATAGCTCCCCAACTCCCTAACATCATAACACCCTAACTCCCTAAAACCCTAATTCCCTAACTCCCTATCTCCCTAAGATCCTAACACCCAACTCCCTAACTCTCTAAAACCCTAAATCCCTACCTGCCTAACTCCCTACCTCCCTAACTCCCTGACTCTCTAAAACCCTAATTCACTAACTCCCTAAAACCCTAACTCCCTAACTCTCTAAAACCCTAACTCACTAACTCCCTAAAACCCAAACTCCCTAACTCTCTAAAACCCGAACTCTCTAACTCTCTAAAACCCGAACTCCCTAACTCCATAAAACCCTAACTCTCTAAAACCCTAACTCCCTAAAACCCTAACTCCCAAACTCACTAAAACCCTAACTCCCTAACTCTCTAAAACCCTAACTCACAAACTCCCTAACTCTCTAAAACCCTAACTCCCTAACTTTCTAAAACCGTAACTCCCTAACTTTCTAAAACTCTAACTCACTAACTCCCCAACGCACTAAAATCCTAACTCCCTAACTCTCTAAAACCCTAACTCCCTAACACCTTAACTCTCTAACACCCTAACTCCCTAACTCTCTAAAACCCTAACTCCATAACTCCCTAACTCTTTAAAACCCTAACTCCCTAACTCTCTAAAATCCTAACTCCCTAATTCCCTAACTCCCTAACTCCCTAAAAAGCCTAACACACTAACACCCTAACATCCTAACTTCCTAGCACCGTAACATCCTAACACCTTTACACCTTAGCACCGTAACATCCGAACTACCTAACTCTTTAACTCCCTAACTCTAAAAAAACAATACCTCCCTAACTCCCTAACTCACTAACTCTCTAAAACCCTAACCCTTCCTAGAACCGTAATATCCTAACACCCTAATACCCTATCACCCTAACATCCTAAGTTCCTAACACCCTACATGCTAACTTCCTAGCACCGTAACATCCTAACACCCTAATGCCGTATCACCCTAACATCCTAACACCCTATCATCATAACACCCAAAACACCTTTACACCTTAGCACTGTAACATCAAACACCCTAATACCCTATAATACTCTATCACCCTAACACCCTAACATCATATCACCCTAACACCCAAACACCTTTACACCTTAGCACTGTAACATCCAAACACCCTAATACCCTATAATACTCTATCACCCTAACACCCTATCACCCAAACACCCTAACACCCTAACACCCAAACACCTTAGCACTGTAACACCCTAACACCCTAACATCCTAACACCCTAACATCCAAACACTCTAACTCCCTAACTCTCTAAAACCCTAACATCCTAACACCCTCACACCTTTATAGCATGAAGCCCTAATATCCTAACATCCTAACACCCTAACAGCTTTACACCCTAGCAACAAAACATCCTAACATCCTAACATCATAACACCCTAACATACTAACACCCTAACTCCCTAACTCTCTAAAACCCTAACACGCTAACATATTTACACCCTAGCACCATAACATAATAACATCCTAACATCCTAACACCCTAACATCTTTACACCCTAGCACCATAACATCCTAACACCCAAACATCCTATAACCCTAACATCCTAACAACTTTACACCCTAACATCCTAACACCCTAACACCCTAACTCTCTAAAACGGTAACTCCCTAACTCCATAAAACCTTAACGCCCCAAAACCCTAACTCCCTAACTCACTAACTCTCTAAAACTGTAACTCGCTAACTCTCTAACTCTCTAAAACCCGAACTCCTTAACTCTCTAAAACCCTATATCCCTAGCTGACTAACTCCCTAACATCCTAACTCCCTAACTCTATTAAACCCTAACTCCCTAACTCCCTAAAACCCTAACTCCCTAATTACCCAATTCTCTAAAACCCTAACTCCCTAACTCTCTAACACCCTAACTCCATAACTCTCTAAAACCCTAACGCCCTAACTCCCTAACTCCCTAAAACCCTAACTCCCTAGCTCTCTAAAACCATAACTCGCTAACTCTCTAAAACCCTAACTCCCAAACTCTCTAAAACCCTAACTCCCTACATCCTAACTCCCAAACTCCCTAACTCTCCCGTGTGGCTCAGTTGGTAGAGCATGGTGTTTGCAACGCCAGGGTTGTGGTTTGATTCCCACGGGGGACCAGTACGGAGAAAAAAATGTATGAAATGTATGCATTCACTACAGTAAGTCGCTCAGGATAACAGCGTCTGCTAAATGACTAAAATGTAAAATGTAAATGTAAAAATGTCTAAAACCCTAACTCTCTGAAACCTTAACTCGCTAAATCCCTAACTCTCTAAAATCCTAACTCCCTATGTCTCTAAAACCTTAACTCACTAACTCTCTAAAACCCTAACATCCTAATTCCCTAAATCTCTAAAGCCCTAACTCTCTAAAACCCTAACTCCCTAACTCCTAACTGTCTACAATCCTAACTCCCTAAGTCTCTAAAACCTTAACTCCCTAACCCCCTAACTCCCTAAAACCCTAACTCCATCCCTCTAACTCCCTAACTTCCCAACACCGTAACATCCTAACACCCTAACTCCCTTATACCCTAACATCCTAACACCCTATCATCCTAACTTCCAATATCCCTAACATTCTAACACCCTAAAACCCTATCACCCTAACATCTTAACACTCTAACACCCTAACATCATAACACCCTAACATCATAACACCCTAACACCCAAACACCTTTACACCTTAGCACTGTAACATCCAAACACCCTAATACCATATCACCCTAAAACACTAACACCCTAGCATCATAACACCCAAACACCTTTACACTCTAGCACCATAGCATCCTAACACCCTAACACCTTTACACCCTAAAGCCCTAACATCCTAACCCTCTAACATGTTTACACCCTAGCACCATAACATTCTAACACCCTAACATGCTATAATCCTAACAACTTTACACCCTAACATCCTAACAACTTTACACCCTAACATCCTAACACCCTAACACCTTAACATCCTAACACCCTAACACCCTAACATCCTATAACCCTAACAACTTTACACCCTAACATCCTAACACCCTAACATCCCAACACCCTAACACCCTAACATCCTAACACCCTAACAAACCATACACACTAACATCCTAACACCCTAACACCCTAACATCGTAGCACCGTAACACCCTAACCTCCTAACACCCTAACCCCCTAACAACTTTACACCCTAACACCCTAACACCCCAAACAACAACCTCCGTCTTTATCTGACCTCGTGTTTGAACTGTTATTATCATTTTATTCAGGTAGAATCATATCTAGAGATCCTCTTGTGTTGGCTGATATAGATTGCTCTGTTTTGACATTAATATATTTGGATGAATTTGCTAAATTAAGACATTTTGAGAGATTCTGAAGAAGAGAGGTTGTGATTTATTCACCCTGGCACAGAAAATGGGATGTTGCCTTATTTTTTTAAACCAAGTGTTAGACAATGAGATGAA
The DNA here is from genome assembly GCF_901001165.1 of Salmo trutta. Taxonomy (NCBI): domain Eukaryota; kingdom Metazoa; phylum Chordata; class Actinopteri; order Salmoniformes; family Salmonidae; genus Salmo; species Salmo trutta. Next base: position 15,763,664 of record NC_042968.1, read on the forward strand.
TGGGTGCATTAAAAGATAAAAGAAAGTCAACAAGAATTTAATACAAACGACAACATGAGGACAATGCCCGTGATATGAACTATAATTCTTTCCATGACGCAAACACTGACCTGAGATACCATCCTACCCTCCTTCTCTCACTCTTTCTCTATTGTACTAACTCGCCTTTCACAACAGCCTCCCAGATGACGCCGCAGGCTCAGGAAATGTATCAACGTTGTAAAAAACTCCTTTAATTCAAACTTCCCTCATCTATTTATTCACTCTCACCCCTTCACAAGCACAGTGCATAATATGATCAAATCTGTGTCTCAAATCTACGTTGTCCAGGATTGTGTCTGTCTGAAATTGAAAAACCCCTAATAAAGGCCGTGCATACATTTTTTGCTGTTTCTGCTCATTGAGCCGTCCCTCAAGTTCCTTGTTGCTGATAAGGCCTGGTGAGGACGGGGTGCCATTGTGAAGGGTGTGAACAGGCTTGATTGTGATCTCTCTCCTTTGTTCTGTGAGAGCAGACATCGTTAGGATTCTGCACACACACTATCACTCCCCCTGCCTCCTATCCCATCCTGACCCAAGTGGAGGGCTTTCAAAATCACTACGACCCAAACACCACAACAACCTTTATTTTCATTTCTTTTCATTACATAGTAGCACATTAAACTACAGCCTACGTGGTTTATACCTCGCATATGCCAGTATCAATCTGGCTGTTGGACAGTAAGTTAAATCCCTACGTCTGGGCCTTCACCTTGAATCATGCCTGGACAGCTGCCAGGCTACTTGCAGCCAATTTGCGTCACACTAACAGCACACAGTGTTTTCCTAATAGGATTGTCACAGCAATGGTATAGGGTCCGTCTAAACACAACGCTTCTCCAAGTTGCTGATTAGCCCTACTGCAAAGACATTAGTAACGCTTTGTATGCAGAGTTTAATGGCGAGTAGCAAAGCACTTAATGTGAGTTGTGGTGGCTCCCATTCTCCCCCGGAGTTTAAAGACCATAAGAAGCGATGAAAAATTAAGATCCCTGGAGTTGTTTAAAATCTATATAATGGTGGTCTTAGTATCCGTCGTAATCTGGGTCATGAAGCCTTGTGGCAATATAATAGGAATGTACTTAAATCAACCTGTGACGTTATGAAAACAATCTGACCATTATCTTAACTGGACTCACTATACTTAGCAGAACTAAGTAATCTGCTCATGCTCATACTTTGTGTGCGTTTTCTAAAAGCCATGACAAATTTATGGAGGAAATGACAGATAGCGGTTTAGGATTTTCCAAATTGAATGATAAACCTGCATATACCACTATAACATCTAATCCTATCATCCACCATGCTTCATGTTGTGGTGTTATAATGAAGCCTACTCTCCAGACATACTCTCTCACACACACACGCACACACACACACGCACTAAAAATTACAAGCATTTTGCTGCACCTGCGACAAAATCTGCAAAGTATGTGTATGCAACGAATACATTTGATTTGATGAGCTGAATCAGTCAGAGTTCCAGCCTCCATCACAATCCCACAATCCCTCACACCTACTGGTCCTGCTGACTGTCGAAGCCACGCTGGCTCCTTACATTAATGTGTACATTACGCTTGATGGGCTGCCATTAAGGAGAAAATGTACATTACATGGATGCAATTAAAGTTTGCTAGACCATGGACAGTGCCCTAGTCAGGGACATGACCATGAAGCAGAATGTTCGATTTCGCAGCTCTTTTTGCCTGTGCGCCACAAGAGCAATAAGGAGCAGGATCCTCCCAGCAGGAAGCCTGAGGACTCATACAGTATGTATGTACCCAGACATACTGTAGTAAAGTGGAAAAATCTGCCTTTCTGGCCTTGGGCAAGGCAGTTAACCCCCAACAGCAGCTGCTCCCCAATGATGTGGATGTCGATTAAGGCAGTCCCCCGTACCGCTCTGATTCAGAGGGGTTTGGTTAAATGCATAAGACACATTTAGATTGAATGCATTCAGTTGTGCAACTGACTAGGTATCCCCCTTTCCCCCTAGTACCCTCAGAGCAGGCTAATACTGTACAGAGCTAATGCATCATGTCTGGATGAGGTACAGTACAGTGGATGAGCTAGTGCTAGTGGGATGTCTGCAAGAGTGCAGTGCAGTATGCTTTATTGCCCAGATGCTAATGTTCCTAGCACATAGATACTCATACTGCCTGACACCCATGCAGGGATCCTCTTCTCTGAATGACAGAGGGTTATGAAATCAGAGGGCCATGTTATCTATCTGATAAAGATACATCTCGAAGGCAGAGCCGTTTGAAGACCCTGCCCAATTAGATATGATATGCAGAGGGGCTGTGATTTACATTTTCTTCTATCAAGCGACAGATGGATTTATATCGCCAATGCCTCAGATCAGAAGAGAAGCAGAGAGCAAAGGCACAAACATGATTTATTCAACACTGCTGCATGCATAATATAGACTAAATCTATATTCAATAGAAATGTTGTCTCTAAGCTATGTATCCCACTGCATGGAAATGTATGTAAATGGTGTACTGTTGCACCAACTTCTAGAGCGCAGTTTATTTTGCAGAGGCTTTATTTCAGTCTAGATGTATTAATATAGTCAATTTGATTAAAATCAAGTTTGGCAAAGAAAAACAAGCCCTGCATCCACACAGAAAGGAAGAGAAGTTCATAGATATGATTTTGAAAACGTATTTACAGAGGCTGAAAGCGTATTTGGAAGTATTGGATTTTTGCTGAGAACAGAGAAAATGGGTCAGGGTAACATTAGTGATAAGGAGACGATGACAGGCGGAGAGTCATGAAAAACTGCTTGATAAATCAGTAAAGCAAAGAGGTAGATATACAAAGTGGATATGGGCTCTGCATCTATAAAGAATGAATTGAATGTATTTCAGGTATCCTTCTCTATTTTTGCGAACACAAAGAAACAAAGAAACATCTTTGTAGGGGTAATCAATGCATTGTGCAGTGCTATTTTCCCTTTTAGGCTAATTGTGGTCAGCTTCACTTCACTCAGGTCTCTAGATGTAGTTTCTGCTCCATGGGCGTCTCTCTAGGTCAACACAATTAAAAGAGACTGGGCTGGAGAGAGGAGATGAGAGAACACTGCATTCTGCCCACAGTTACACTCTCAGCTGCCATCACCCATTCTTAAAGGCTTTGACTTGTGAGGAAAAAATTGCATATTTTGGTTAAGAATTCATATTTAACTAATAGTAAGACATTTCTGTCCTACTAGTGTCTGTGTTTTTATGGTCTCCACTCTAGTTCCCTGCAGCTAATCTGGGCGTATGGTCACTGGAGATGGCTTGAGCTGACAAATGGTTAAAGACTGCATTACATAGACAAGAATGTGTTTTACTAGGGATAGCTTAGGAGTATAACAATTCCTCATTGTCTCAAAATCATCATTGCATTTGGGAAACTAAGCCAGGGTGGGGTTAAGACAACAACCCACATGCAGATAACAACAGGATGAACCCAGAGTGGCTTATGATGCTCCTTGGTCTGCATGAGGGGGGTTGAACCAACCATGACTGAGTATTGTTAGTGTCAGCTAAATATAGTACTCAGCATTTGTGTAAAGGTTAGGTTACTCGGTCCAACATTCAAGGGTGGGGGGTCGACCAGCCTCATTATTGCAATAATTAATCAATATTAAATAAAGATGATTGTTGGAAGAAATGACCAAGTCTCTCTCAGTACTGCATTTTCCACGACAGACTGCACGCCTCCCAGGCCAGAGAAAGTACAGAGCCATGGCCAGGCCAAGGATGGCTGGCTAGGGTTGGGGGGGGGGGGGGGGGGGGGGCTGGTGAATAAGGCGGTTTGAATTAACAGAAGTCAGTCCTCAAAAGCAAGAAGTGTTACATTTTTCTGTAATTTCAGCACTTTCTGCCACTGTATGCCTATCAAATCCCACACAAAGCTTTCATTCTTGGCTGTATCTGTGTACATCAAATACAATTTTAGAGTGGTTCTTATGAACAGATAACGAAGAAGGTTTGAACTGCAGTAATATACAGACTACCAGTCAATGTTCCAGCTATAAATTACCTGGACTCGTTCTAGTGGGGATAGTACTTTTAAAACAAGCTTGGATTTACTGTGGAATTTATCTTGAATATTTTATATTTTGAAATATGCCCAACTGATCATTTGTGAGGCTTAATGACACAACACAGCGATGTGAGAAAACGGATGTGACAACACGCTACAACTGCTGACAAAGGGAACGCAGGCCTACATTCATTCCCTAGTCTTGCTATTTGAATGGAATAGCAATGTGAATAGCTATTCCCTCTAATTCCATGTCAAAAACAAGACATTCTTCATTGTTGCAAAACTCCTCTTTGGTTTTACGGGCTTGTAACCACTACCAGATTTTGTTATCCTTTAGCTGCAATTTGTTGATAGACACTTTTTAACACACACACACACACACACACACACACACACACACACACACACACACACACACACACACACACACACACACACACACTTCGAGCTGAGGGCTTGCATGAACAGCTCAACAAATATAGCTTGAATATGGTTTAAGTGTGGTCATTGTAGATAAATGTATCTAGCTATCAGAGCAGACAGGAGAAGAGAAGAGCTGGACCAATATAGACCAAATAGACCAATTTCCAGAGCTTTCCAGCTGTAATTATGTCTAATTGTGATTCCTGTGTGGCTCCCGAGCTGGCCTCAGCAGTGCACATTTCTCTACAATGAGCCCTGTGGGTCTCACCTCTGCTCAGCACATCCACACCTCGCACACACAATGCCTGCAGGACTCATTAACTACAGTATGTCTTATAGTGTCTCATTCTATCTCTCTCACTCGCACTCATTTCTTCTCTCTCCCTCTCTCGCCCTCTCTCAATCTCTCTCTCAATCTCCTGCACTTGCACTCCTACTTTTCCCTCCCTCTTAGAGATGATTGAAACAGTGTAACAGTCTGGTCCAGAGGGGAACAATGGCACTACGATGACTATAGTGTTTCTAGAGCCTTGATGGGTCAATTGTGGATTTGATACTGTAAATTATACAGTGGCGTGGTCAAGAGGCATCTCAGAGGAACCATAGTCACAGTGTGGAATCCTCTGCGTCCCCATAGGACTAATTTCCCTGCAGCACACATCTAACTTTCCACAGGATCAATAACGGCATTTGACATGCAATGTACTGCTGCTACAGTACTTGGGGAAATTAGCACACGTTTCATGTGAAAATTAATCGATTACTGAAGGTAGAGAATTAGATATTGCGCATGAATTGACAGCAAAGTAACTTGAATCTAGTGAATTTCAGGAGGAAATATGTAGTAGTAATAGTAAATATCAATTTCAGCAGTCACCCATGAAACAAAAACAAACATTTCAAGAGATCACAATTGTATAAGACAAAATGAAACTTGAATATAAATGCTATAAATAGTATATAATAAAAAATGAGGATGTTTGCTTGGACATGTAAATAACAATGCTATGTACTGTTTGTAGCCCCTACATCGTAAAAGCATGTGGATTACCAAATCTCTCGAATAATACAGATTGCTTTGGCTCAACTACTTCCTCTCTAAAAATATCCCAATAAGTGATTCTGCAGAGAGATCTGGTCCGCTTCCCTGCATGGAATAACTTTTAATGACCTCATTGTCATACCGCCAAGAGACAGAGTCAAGTGACATTAATGTCAGATTAAAAAACACTGCCAGACGTGGGCTGCTTTTTTGAAGTGGTTATTAATGCTATGAATCAGGATTTTCCTGTCAAAATATTGAGCTGAAGTCCCTGCAAAGTAGTAACAGAAATGAGCCTGTGCAACAGCTGTGGGCTCAAGTGGAGAGATTACCACAATGATCCTACAGCAAAGTGGCAAACGAGGACTCTCTGTTTTTGTAGGAACTGAGATCACACCAACAAGGGAATCAGGCGTCCCACATCAACCAGAACAACCATCTTAGACTGTGACAAAATAAACGTAATTGGCTCACAATACAATATAATACAATGTAAATGTGAGTCCACTTTCAAGCACACATCATCAACACATTCCAAGGGCATAGCAAGATGCAAAAGCAGGACATTTCTAAATGTACCCTGCGAGAAAACTCTGGCTATAACCAGCCTGGATCATCACTAAAGCTCAGACTCATTTTTCCTTCCTTATCCTGAATCTCATCAGTTTACAGTGTTTTTTTTTATAGACACCGAGGTCACTCAAGGAAGCCCCTCAGACTGTTCTTTGATGTTACATTAGGTTTCATATGAAGATATTAAAGGTGTGTTGGAAGTGAGACACATACTACGTATTTCATCCTAAGAGATAAAATGTGCTGTGCTTGAGAATGATCCCACATCCATCCTGTACTCTTTCAACTTCTCCGAGACCCATCCGTTTCCAGAGTTACAGCACTCTCTGCTCTCTCTCTCTCTATGAAGACACACCTCAGCGAATTCTACGCTAAACAAACTCAATGGTACCTGAGACACTTGCTGTAAGGACTCTGGGTCCATGCTTAGCTTACCAAATGAACCATTTTCAAATCAAATCAAATGTTATTGGTCACATATACATATTTAGCAGATGTAATTGCAGGTGTAGCGAAATGCTTGTGTTCCTAGCTCCAACAGTGCAGTAGAATCTAAGAATTCACAACAATACACAAATCTAAAAGTAAAAGAATGGAAGTAAGAAATATATAAATATTAGGAGGAGCGCGATTGACTAAAATACAGTAGAATAGAATACAGTATATACATATGAGATGAGTAAAGCAGTATGTAAACATTATTAAAGTGGCCAGTGATGTCTGTGTCTCCTCTCCTTCGTCCTACCCTCCTTTTCTTTCTCCTCCCTCTGGTTGTCGCGTTCCCTCACAGCGTCGTGATTTCCTATTTTTTGTATGTTTGATGACGTGCTGAGGGCTCTGACATAATGTTCTCTCAGTTGAGTAAATATGTAAATATAAACCACAGTGTCATGTCTGATTAAACAAATGAATTACTTAATTAATTAAAACGTTTGGCCAAGTTTGTGTGCCTGTTTGTCTCGGTAGAAGTTTTAATCAAACAGCTACTGCGCTAATCATTGCATTGTCGCTAAATGCTCTTTGATTTCAGTTTGCTTTGTCATACCTGTGAACACCACTAGGATATTGAAGTGACTCAGTCTATGGGAATGAACACGTTCTGATCTAACCGTACCCCCCATGGTCTATGGAACATCTGCCATTGTATAAAAATAACATCATGACTCACAATTTGGAGTATTACATTGGCCTAACATCACGTAATCAAACCTGTATCCATTGTGATTGTGGTTGACTTGAATGGTGGGGGTGTGGGCACCATGTTATGCCATTGGCCTGCCACCCTGTGGCCCGCAGGGCTGGAGCCTCAGGATGTTCCAGATTCAGGCTGACTGGGGATGTATTGAGGGTAGGTGGGTGTGTTCCAGGCCATCTGTGGCAGCTCCAGGGCATGGTGGAGCCATGGATCCTTCCCCTCATCCTTATAAAGGGGATGTTAATCTCTCATAGCTCTCAATGACCCGACCTCTTGGTCTATTTACTGCCCCAGTGAGCAAACCATGGTGATATTATCATATCAGTACCAAGTCTGTGAACAATGACACAATCCTTCCCCTAACATTAGCAGTCTTTGGCATATGCTGTTTCCTGACTGCAAGGGACACTGTGTTGTCTTTTTGTAGGAGCGTCTGTCTGATCAGATTGCAATTGCCTGATTCAGGCTAGGTGCAAACACACCGTAAGGCTGTCTGTGAATACTGTGAACTATGGTGCTGTTGTGGTGGGAAAATGAGAGATGGGGATACTTCCGTTTAGCGACTTGCTGGCGCCGAGGCCCAGCTTGTTGACTCAAACACGATTCATGGCATCATTTGGATGGATAGATGGATATTTGCATCTCACAGGAGAGAGCCACACCTTCGCCTTGGCAATGTCCAGGGACAAGACATTCCCACAGAAGTCCTGGGGTCACTGACACCAGGAGAGGTGTGAAGACTGATGAAAACTTGAATCAACAAAATGTATGTTCATTGAATTAAATTGCATGTTAAGTGAATTAAATTGTCGTATTTGTTTCAAGAGTTCCATGCTGTAAGTGCTATGGATTTATTGTTACAGGGAAACTGTGTTATTCTGTTGGTCGGATGGCGGATAGGCAAAAGAGGAGCAACACAGGGGTGTGCTCCTATTATTTAAATTCAGTTGATTAGATTAGAATCTGGGTGTGTTGTTCCTGTCTATTGTTTTTACTAGTAAAGAGCAAAGAAATGTCAATTCGGGTTGGGCGTGAGTTTGTGCTTGAATTTGTTAAAAGGGCAGTGAATTAGCTTATGCTTTGAGAACTTGTTAGCAAGCTCCTGTGAGTATCAAGCACACATAGTTTTTCTATTAGAGATTATTCTGAATTGAAGACGTGCTATTCTGAACTGAAAACGCATGTTATTCTGAACTGAAGACATGTTATTCTGAACTGAAAATGCATGTTATTCTGAATTGAAGACGTGCTATTCTGAACTGAAGACACATGTTATTCTGAACTGAAGACACATGTTATTCTGAACTGAAGACATGTGTAACCACACAAAGTCTTTTTTAGTTGATAGTCATTTACTCAGTGTATTCTGTAATATATCATGCATTTCATGAGCACTGTAATTGTTTGTGTTCATTCTTTCGCGACTAAATCATTCTATTACTTTAATTGCGTAAATGCATTCCTCGTTTTACAGAGTACTTCTTTGATTGACTAACCAGCAATATAGAGCAATCAGCATCTAGGTCTCAGCCACGGTGGAGGATGTGGGGTTAATGGATCTCTTTTAAATGTAAACATTTTGAAGATCTATTGGTTAATAATATTATTTACACTACACACGGCACGCGCTTGGGTTCCACCTTGACGTCTCTGATCTACATGACTCACTAAATGAATGCTAGAAAATTGGTCACCAGGATTAGCTATTTGTATCTAGCCTTTTAACAATTGCATAAAGGTGCAAGATAGACACATGTTCATTCTAGTCATACTGAGAGGTGATGTAAGGCTCACTACCTTGACTAGATCCTACAGAGACGCACAGGGCCTGTAACATTTATCCACATAATAATGGAGTCAGAATGCAGTTTTTTATTATTCAACATTCATTTGAACCACAACTACATAATGGTGACCCCTCATCCTCAGTTGATGGGGATTTCCACCAAGCATCACTTTTGAATTTGAGTGTGGATTGTATCATTATGCTTCTCCCTCCTTCAGGTCTGATGTGCTCTTTATCTCTCTGGGGTTTACACAGGTAGACAGAACACGCTTTATGGAAACGTGGATGATAAAACATCAAGTTGGGGGGAAATCATCCTCTTTTTGGAATCAACTGTGATCAGTGTTGGTTGCAGCGTTTTCAAAGAAAACAGGATGAGCCAAACGGTGGTGTCTGATTTCCATTTAATCGTGCGCTTTAGAGACAAGGGGGGAAACGGGAGCCAGCCAGCTCCTTGTGTCTCTGTGTCTCTCCGGGTCTCTCAGCTGGAGCCCCACTGATCTGGGGGAAATCAAAGATTAGCATTTGTGAGAGGTTTGCATCTGCCTCAAACACACCAGCTGACTCATCAGATCCTCCACCAGCCCTCAGCCTACCATCCACTCTAAAAGGAAATCTGGAGAATAATCATATTCCATACTCAACAAGACAAATAACTTGGACTTTTCTCATCTGATGTATGCCAAGATTCTGACATTCTAACAAAATTGGATTGATAGGGAGACACCACATATGATAAAAAGGGACGTGGAAAGATGTGAAGATTGACTTGATAGTGCGAATTTCAGTGGAATGAAAAATCAGGCGTCACACCTCAATATTTCATTCTATTTCATCAAGCGTAACAAATTTCCTAGACCTTCATTTCTCACATAGGCAAAACAAGATCAATCATTGTAAGGTAAATGCACATAAAATACAAGTGGAATGAATACAGTATATCTACTCCGGGACAACTTGTATCTACTCCGGGACAACCTCCATCTGTAGTTGCTATTGAGCGGACCTAAAATCAGTCCATTAAAACAAGCTTATATAAGGTGGAGGATCTCACACTAGATCCTCCACCTTGGCTGAGACCTAGCTGCTGCTTGCTCTATATTGCTGGTTAGTTGCTGCTGAGTCAGGTGATGGGGTGGCGCTGAGTGAAATCTGGGGGCACATCTCAGTGCTGTTGCCTTTGGTGTGTGTGCCAGATGCCTGCCAGGGACCCGGCCTTATTAGCAGAATTACACAGATCAAACAGAGAGGCCGATGGATCGGCAGAAGAAAGAGAATCCGCTCTGCCTCTCCAAGAGACTGGGATGAAAGGCACAACAGAGAGTGAAGTGGGGGCAGGAGGAGACATTGTGTAACCGCTGCTACAGAGTTCGAGGGGAAGGTTGAGCTTTGATTGCTTTTCTACTATAGATGAAAAACGTGCAGCCTTCTGATGGACCAGGAACAGCACAGGTCTGTATTGACATCCCATGGAGTTGACCAATTTACTGAGGTTTTGAGATGTACTGTATATGTACAGATGAATCTAACAGTGCTGGAACTGTATCAAGCTGATTTACTCTGAGTGACTGACCACTAAGGGCGTGGTCACATAATGCTGTCTGATCCATTCTGGGAGGATTTGTGTTTCTTGATCAGAGTAAAACAAAACGAGTATTGTCCAAGCTAATTCTCATACATACAGTACTTGCTTGGGGTCGTTCCTGGATTTAGGACGTGAGGACGAGGTATTGTGATGCCTTAGTGCAAGTCAGGTGGAATTTTCCAACAGCTTTCACTGTTGGCCTGAAGGCTAAGTACTAAGCCAAATTGTTCACACTGCATTGTAGTTACACTGTACCTGCTTATATCATTCCAATTTCAACACTTAAATCATTCAAATCATGCCATTAGTAACACATTAAAATACTTCACATGAATGTAACACATTTCAACTCTACTATGGAGGTTATAATTTGATTTTGTATAGTTTACATACCAATAAGTGGTACCTGGCCTGAGGAACCATGCATATTAATCATGGCTATTTGAGCTTGCTATGTAGGAGTATCTCTCCTCTTAAGGTCAGCCTGCCTGAAGAAACAATTAAATGTTGAGCTTATTTTAATCATAGATAGGCAAGAGAGCTCAACTGAGTCAGTATCGGAATTTAAAGTAAGTGTACTCAATAAAGGTGACTTTACCCCCACCTCTGTGAGCACGGCTTTTCATTACTAACCGTTTACTGCCAGCACATTCTATATGTTTTCTTTTTCTTTTAAGAAGGATGTTAAAGCCTTGAGACAATTGAGACATGGATTGTGCATGTGTGCCATTCTGTCACGAGAATTTTCAATCTCAATGATGATAACTCAACAATCCCTATAGCTTTGACCAATTCCCCAGAGGTTGTAAGGCCCTGGTTAATAGAAGAATTTGACAAAGTCTCAGAATTCTGCAAAAGGTTAGTTCTTTATTCAGAGAGCTCTGAAAATCATACAATGCACACAGCCTTTTATACCTCACATTTGGTCATACCATAGCCCTTATAAATGCCCCTCCTCTTCTCTAACCCTGTCAATGCGATTTACAAGTCTTCTCCAACACATACATTTGCTTATCATATTCTGCAACATGTTCCATAATCTTCTGCAAGCCCAACGGTTTTCTCTTTCCTGTTATCAGTTTCACAGTAGTCACAAGTTGTCTGTCGACAGTTGCTCTTCTCCTTGAATGTCTCAACTATACTTCTGCTTGTTGTCAAATAATAACATACTGTCCTAGTCTTCCTATGCACACACATTAGAGAATTATAGTCTTATAATTCTAATACATTTCACTCTGTTATATAGTTTCAGGGTGGAATACTTTAGTCATTACCTTAAACATATAACCAGGTGGCGAATCGCATCGCTGCATGTCTGGCAGACATATCAGTGTGGATGACAGATCACCACCTCAAGCTGAACCTCGGCAAGATGGAGCTGCTCTTCCTCCCGGGGAAGGACTGCCCATTCCATGATCTCGCCATCATGGTTGACAACTCCATTGTGTCCTCCTCCCAGAGTGCTAAGAGCCTTGGCGTGACCCTGGACAACACCCTGTCATTCTCCGCTAACATCAAGGCGGTGACCCGATCCTGTAGGTTCATGCTCTACAACATTCGCAGAGTACGACCCTGCCTTACACAGGAAGCGGCGCAGGTCCTAATCCAGGCACTTGTCATCTCCCGTCTGGATTACTGCAACTCACTGTTGGCTGGGCTCCCTGCCTGTGCCATTAAACCCCTACAACTCATCCAGAACGCCGCAGCCCGTCTGGTGTTCAACCTTCCCAAGTTCTCTCACGTAACCCCGCTCCTCCGCACACTCCACTGGCTTCCATCTGCTACAAGACCATGGTGCTTGCCTACGGAGCTGTGAGGGGAACGGCACCTCCGTACCTTCAGGCTCTGATCAGTCCCTACACCCAAACAAGGGCACTGAGTTCATCCACCTCTGGCCTGCTGGCCCCCCTAACTCTGCGGAAGCGCAGTTACCGCTCAGCCCAGTCAAAACTGTTCGCTGCTCTGGCACCCCAATGGTGGAACAAGCTCCCTCACGACGCCAGGACAGCGGAGTCAATCACCACCTTCCGGAGACACCTGAAACCCCACCTCTTTAAGGAATACCTGGGATAGGATAAAGTAATCCTTCTAACCCACCCCCCCTACCCCCCCATAAAAAAATAAATAAATAAAAAAAATAAGATATAGATGTACTATTGTAAAGTGGTTGTTCCACTGGATATCATAAGGTGAATGCACCAATTTGTAAGTCGCTCTGGATAAGAGCGTCTGCTAAATGACGTAAATGTAAATGTAATAAATACCTTTATCACATTCAGAGAGTGAATGGGCAAGACAAAAGATTTAAGTGCCTTTGAACAGGGCATGGTAGTAGGTACCAGGCACACCGGTTTGTGTCAAAACTGCAACACTGTTGGGTTTTTCACGCTCAACAATTTCCCGTGTGTATCAAGAATGATCCACCACCCAAAGGACATTCAGAGCCAACTTGACACAACTATGGGACGCATTGGAGTCAACATGGGTCAGCATCCCTGTGGGCCGCTTTTGACACCTTATGGAGTCCATACCCCAACAAATTGAGGCTGTTCTGAGGGCAAAGGGGGAATACAACTTATAAATGCCTCATAAGCTTAGTTCAACTGTCGTACCTCATCAGAACCCAAAATATAAGCTTGTTTTACTCTGTTTGTAAACAATGTAAAGGTAAACAAACACTGTATAGCATCAAAACATGGTTAAAAGTATGATTTTGTATCATGGATGGACAGTCCTTGCATCCATAGCTCTGTCTATGAATTTAAGAATGGTTACATTTCTCCAGGTCCATCCCTCAGCGTTTTACCAAAACAGAGATGGAGTGATCGCTTTAATATGATTTCAATTAAAGGTTCCAGCTTTAAACTTACTGTTGAATCTCAGCCATTGAGACCAATGCCCCAGGTGACACTCCTTCACTTTAGCTCTCTGTTGAATGTGTACTATTGAAACCAACCGATGCACCACAGTTCCACCTTTAATAACAGAGGGGGTCAAATGGGTCTGTTTAGTGTAGGGGTCAGTCCTCTTATCTAGTCTACTCAAAGTCTTCTCATTCCGCTCACACTGTAGATGATGGTCTGCCCAGCTAATCCTCAGGCTCCAGAACAAGGATGCTGCTGCTGCCTGCCCTATAATGAATTATTTTAGAGTGTTGAATCATTTAAGGGCCAGATGATTTAAGAGCTGGTTTGTGCATGCAAGACTGATCGATCTGCCCTTGGACTTTTCCATTAATTTCATGCTTGTCAATTTTATTCATAAAAGGAAATGCATGCAGTGTGTCAACAGAGGATTGAGCTAGCTAAGGATTACACTGATTAGAGGTCACAGTCTGTACAAAGTACAAATCAATATTAGACGGTTGTGCATTTAGATCTTAAATATACATCACACACTATCTCTGTGTGATGGCCCTTGGTAATTGGAAGCATATATACATTTACGTGAGTGTGCATTATACTGGGAGTGTTACTGTGCGCTAATAGCATGTGTGCATAGTTGAAAAGTGTGGTAGCAGTAGCATTGCAGGGAAATCAGTCTTGTGCTGACTGTGTGCACGCCCCCAAGCAAATTTCTCTGCAATCCAGGAGCTAATTACTTTAAAACTCGTTCAGCCCCCCTATCTTGCTCTCCACATTACAGAGTTCGAGGACCCCATAGAGTCGACAAGAAAAGACCTACAAAAATGGGAGCGATTTCCAGTGTGTGGCCCTATGTATTGGCTCTGACTCCCTATGTGGCTGAAGAGAGTAGAGGAGGGGACAGCAGTGGATTTACAGAGGATTTCATTAGGAAGAGAGGGGAAGAAGAGATGTAGGTCCTGGTCTCAGGGGAGAGGAGAGGGAGGAGAGCCCGCTGGCCTGGAACATCACTGGTGAGGTTGAAAGCACTGGGTCAGGACATCTTACTACCACAGACACTTCCCAATTAAGACCTCACTCGCTTTGAAAAAGTTATTAGATGAGATACTGAGGTAGTGATGGAGTTCAGGCTAATTACTTCTTTGGAGGGGTTTTGGACATGGGAGGTGGGATATCACTCTCTTAAAAATCCTTAAGAGTCTATTGACACACCCATGCGTCAATCTATTTAAAAAAAATGTATTTCACCTTTATTTTACCAGGTAAGCTAGTTGAGAACACTTTTTCATTTACAACTGCGACCTGGCCAAGATAAAGCAAAGCAGTGTGACAGAAACAACAACACAGAGATACACATGGAGTAAACAAGCGTACAGACAATAACGCAATAAAAAAAGTCTATATACAGTGTGTGCAAATGTCATGAGGAGGTAAGGCAATAAATAGGCCATAGTAGCAAAGTAATTACAATTCAGCAGATTAACACTGGAGTGATAGATGAGCAGATGATGATGAGCAGATGATGGTGTGTAAGTAGTGATAATGGTGTGCAAAAGAGCAGCAAAGTAAAAAATACAATATAGGGAGTAGGTAGGTAGATTGGGTGGGCTATTTACAGATGGTCTATGTACAGCTGCAGCGATCGGTTAGCTGCTCAGATAGCTGATGTTTAAAGTTAGTGAGGGGAATGTAAGTCTCCAGCTTCAGCGATTTTTGCAATTCGTTCCAGTCACTGGCAGCAGAGAACTGGAAGGAAAGGTGGCCAAAGGAGGTGTTGGCTTTGGGGATGACCAGTGAGATATACCTGCTGGAGCGCGTGCTACGGGTGGGTGTTGTTATCGTGACCAGTGAGCTGAGATAAGGCAGAGCTTTACCTAGCATAGACTTATAGATGCCCTCGAGCCAGCGGGTCTGGCGATGAATATGTTGCGAGGGCCAGCCGACTAGAGCATACAGGTCGCAGTGGTGGGTGGTACAAGGCGCTTTGGTAACAAAACGGATGGCACTGTGATAGACTACATCCAATTTGCTGAGTAGAGTATTGGAAGCTATTTTGTAGATGACATCGCCGAAGTCTAGGATCGGTAGGATAGTCAGTTTTACTAGGGTAAGTTTGGCGGCGTGAGTGCATGAGGCTTTGTTGCAAAATAGAAAGCCGATTCTAGATTTGATTTTGGATTGGGGATGTTTGATATGAGTCTGGAAGGAGAGTTTACAGTCTAGCCAGACACCTAGGTATGTGTAGTTGTCCACGTATTCTAGGTCAGAACCGTTCAGAGTAGTGATGCTAGTCGGGCGGGCGAAAAGCATGCATTTGGTTTTACTAGCGTTTAAGAGCAGTTGGAGACCACGGAAGGAGTGTTGTATGATATTGAAGCTCATTTGGAGGTTAGTTAACAGTGTCCAAAGAAGGGCCAGATGTATACAGAATGGTGTCGTCTGCATAGAGGTGGATCAGGGAATCACCCGCAGCAAGAGCGAAATCGTTGATATATATAGAGAAAAGAGTCGGCCCGAGAATTGAACCCTGTGGTACCCCCATAGAGACTGCCAGAGGTCCGGACAACAGGCCCTCCGATTTGACCCACTGAACTCTGTCTGCGAAGTAGTTGGAGAACCAGGCGAAGCAGTCATTTGAGAAACCAATCTATTGAGTCTGCCGATAAGAATACGGTGATTGACAGAGTCGAAAGCCTTGGCCAGGTCGATGAAGACGGCTGCACAGTACTGTCTTTTATCGATGGCGGTTATGATATCGTTTAGTACCTTGAGCGTGGCTGAGGTGCACCCATGACCAGCTCGGAAACCGGATTGCACAGCGGAGCAGGTACGGTGGGATTCAAAATGGTCAGTGATCTGTTTATTAACTTGGCTTTCAAAGACTTTAGAAAGGCAGGGCAGGATGGATATAGGTCTATAACAGTTTGGGTCTAGAGTGTCACCCCCTTTGAAGAGGGGGATGACCGCGGCAGCTTTCCAATCTTTAGGGATCTCGGACGAGATAAGACATAACACAAAAATACCCATCAAAATCCATCAGTTTTGTATGGGCTGCGTCTCAATCCACCGTATCCGCCGATGTCGGCCTTCCGCTTCTGTGGTGGAAGATGGCAGAGCTACAGCAGTGTTTGTCAGACCAAGAGACATCAAGAAAATCTGTCTTCTCACAAAAACATCTGTAGCGTCCAAATAGTTTGGCCTACAAATTGTCACGCCCTGACCTGAGTGAACCTTTTTTATGTCTCTATTTAGGTTTGGTCAGGGCGTGAGTTGGGGTGGGCATTCTATGTCCTTTTTTCTATGTTTGGTATTTCTTTGTTTTGGCCGGGTATGGCTCTCAATCAGGGACAGCTGTATATCGTTGTTGCTGATTGGGAGCCATACTTAGGCAGCCTGTTTTCCTTTGCGTTTTGTGGGTGGTTATTTTCTGTTTAGTGTTTTGCACCTGACGGAACTGTTCATTTGTTTTTTTGTTTGCTTGTCGCTTTAGTGTTCAGTTTTAACATTAAAATGACGAACACTTACCACGCTGCATTTTGGTCTGATTTCTCTTCCCCTTCATCCGAGGACAACGAAGACCGTTACACAAATGAATATGATGAGACTCTCACGAACACGATGATGTTCGCCATTTTGCTCTACGACCCCCACAAGCCCCCCACGGTACTCGTCTGAAGTCGGTAACGCCGATGTGCCAACTTCTGTCTCTAGCATCTGAACCATTTGGGCTAAAAACTAATATGACCCCAGTGTGGAAAAGGGAGACTGTTGTGCTGTCATCAATGTAACGGGTGGCTACTTTGAAGAATCTCAAATATAAAATATATTTGGATTTGTTTAACACTGTTTTGGCCACTACATGATGCCATATATGTTATTACATAGTTTTTATGTCTTCACTATTATTCTACAATGTAGAAAATAGTAAACATAAAGAAAAACCCTGGAATGAGCAGGTGTGTCCAAACTTTTGACTGGTACTGTATATTTCCAGAATTGTCTTATATCTCCTAGATATAGGACAGACACTTCAAAACCTTATTCCTTAAATAAATAAATACATATTGACTGTCTTTCTTGCCCCCCCCCGCACACACACAGTTTATAGACTTATTTTCTTACATCAACACTACTGCGCCGACAAAGGTGAAGAAGGATGAGTGTTTAAAGTGGAAATCATGGGGGAATGACTGAGTAATAATTGAGTATTATGCAAAGAGGAGCAGAGGAGCAAGAGATTTAAGGTCTTCACAACACGGAACACAGCTGAGTTATGAGCCAAGTTATATCACACTGACAACTCAACACATTGTGCGCCAGAGAGACGAAAGAACATGTTCAGGACATGTGGTTCCTCAATGATTGTAAACACAATAGTTCTATCACACAGCACTCTGAAGAAAGCCTGATTTAACTGCCTGCAGTCCTTGAAAATATGCTAATTGTTTACCTGGTCAAGTGTTCACACAAACAAGTTTTCTCCAAAGAAGTGAAATCGACGGACAGAAGATAAAACATGTTACATATTACAGACTCAGGGGAAGAGGAAGATGGAGCTATTCTGAACGCTTGCATTTCATTCAGAGGAGCTCCAAACAAGCCTGCTCTGCATGGATTTACTATCCCTGGGGAGGAGGACAGACCATCACAATCTCCTTTCTCATTTCCCTCCTGAAAGGTGTTAGAAGCGCTTTGCATCTAAAGTGCTTTAGAAATTATCGGTGTTGCATGGCTTGACATGAAGCGACAGATTCTAAAACAAAGTCAATCTAAAAGCCACTAAAGAAAAGGAAAGAATAAGAGAAGAAGTTAAGGAGTCAGAGCAAATATAATGGATTTAAATGGTTACTGCTGGAGGGAACATTGAGCATTTCCCCCGACAGGCTGTGGATATTAGATATCAAGCCTGACATTCTTCACAATGTGAAGGATACAGGTTGATGATAACGTCTTCAGAGTTCTAGTTCAATTGCACAATTCTACATGTAATATCATATATAGAAACATATGGAGTTCTCAAAACCCATGATATTCATAAAGTAATCATAGTTTCCATGAAGCAAACTTCAGTGAACTCATTATTTTGGCTAACACACTAACAGCAAAATTCTTCCAAGATGGCGTAGCAGTAGGGACGTGTTTGTTTGTCCTTGTCTTATCCCCTGTCTTATCCCATGTAAATAGCCGGTCTTCTTCGTATATATCTTAATCTCACTTTCTATCTATGAACTAAATATACTTGCAACCCGTCTCACCCAATGTGGTACGGATCTGCTATTTTTATTCCTTAGAACTGGAACTTCCATCAGGAGCTAGCCAGCTAAATAGCTACTAGTCTTTGTTAGCCACGGCTAGCGGTCTTCACCTTTTTCTCGGTCACAGCCAGCCTTAGTTCGGACAACACTTGCCTGTCTGCTCAGCGTGATATCAACCCAGAGCATATCGGACTGCTTCTCTCTACCAATCACCGGATTCCTGCCTCTCTGGATCATTACATCGGATCATCGCAGCTGGCTAGCTGCAAACGAGTGGCTACTGTTAGCTAACGCCTGTTGCGAAGCAAGCACCAGCTAGCCTTGAGCTAGCCTCGAGCTAGGCCCATATACCAGCTAATTCTAGGGCTACAACTCCTCCTTTGCCAATTGGCCTGGACCCTTTATTGTCGACACAGAGCCCCGCTGATCCATCATGACTGGACTGCTGACGTGATCACCCGATGTGGTCTCAACAGGCTATTCTGTTGCGATGTCGCCGAAGAACCACCTACTAGCCCCGGCCCGCTAGCTTTTCTGAACGCTGTGTCCCCTGCTCGCCTAGCGTAGTAGTGACTACCAAACAGCACCCCGACTCACTTATTGCTGCTCTTTTAACCCTATGATCACTCAACTACACAGCTGATGCCCCCTGGACTGTTTCAGTAACACAGTACCTAATTTTGTTAACCTGTTGGCCCCAGCCTCGAACTCAGGTCCTGTTCGTACCTAACTGACCCGCTCTGCCCATTCATCACCATTTACCCATTGTTGTCTTAGCTCTCCTGATCAACACCTGTGTTTGCTTTATGCCTCTCTCTAATGTCAATATGCCTTGTCTACTGCTATCTTGGCTAGTTATCACCGTTTTATTTCATTGTAGAGCCCTCAGTCCCACTCAAAATGCATTAGATAACTCTTTTGTCCAACCCCACACACCTGGCTTAAGTGGTGCCTCCAGAGATGAAACCTGTCTCATCATCACTCAACGCCTAGGTTTACCGCCACTGTACTCACATTCTACCATACCACTGCCTGTACATTATGCCCTAAATTTATTCTACCACGCCCAGAAATCTGCTACTTTTATTATCTTTCCCCAATGCACTAGATGACCAGTTCTTATAGTCTTTAGCCTTACCAGTATCCTCCTCCTCCTCTGTTCCTTTGGTGATGTAGAGGTTAACCCAGGCTCTGTAGCCCCCAGTTCCACTCCTATTCCCCAGGCCCTATTATTTGTTGCCTTCTGTAACCGTAAAAGTCTTGGATTCATGCATGTTAACATCAGAAGCCTCCTCCCTAAGTTTGTTTTATTCACTGCTTTAGCACACTCCGCCAACCCTGATGTCCTAGCCATGTCTGAATCCTGGCTTAGGAAGGCCACCAAAAATTCTGAAATTTCCATCCCCAACTACAACATTTTCCGCAAAGATAGAACTGCCAAAGGGGGTGGAGCAATCTACTGAAGAGATAGCCTGCAGAGTTCTGTCATGCTATCCAGGTCTGTGCCCAAACAGTTCAAGCTTCTACTTTTAAAAATCCACCTTTCCAGAAATAAATCTTTCACTTTTGCCACTTGTTATAGGCCCCCCTCAGCCCCCAGCTGTGCCCTGGACACCATATGGGAATTAATTGCCCCCCACTTATCTTCAGAGTTTGTACTGTTAGGTGACCTAAACTTGGATATGCTTAACACCCAGGCCGTCCTACAATCTAAACCATATGCCCTCAATCTCACACAAATTTTCAAGGAACCTAACAGGTACAACCCTAAATCCGTAAACACGGGCACCCTCATAGATATCATCCTGACCAACCTGCCCTCTACACCTCTGCTGTCTTCAACCAGGATCTCAGCGATCACTGCCTCATTGTCTGCGACCGTAATGGGTCTGCGGTCAAACGACAACCCCTCATCACTGTCAAACGCTCCCTAAAACACTTCAGCGAGCAGGCCTTTCTAATCGACCTGGCCCGGGTATCCTGGAAGGATATTGACCTCATTCCGTCAGCAGAGGATGCCTGGTTGTTCTTTAAAAGTGCTTTCCTCACCACCTTAAATAAGCATTCCCCTTTCAAAAAATGTTGAACTAAGGACAGATATAGCCCTTGGTTCACTCCAGACTTGACTGCCCTTGACCAGCACAAAAACATCCTGTGGCGTACTGCATTAGCATCGAATAGCCCCCGCGATATGCAACTTTTCAGGGAAGTTAGGAACCAATATACACAGGCAATTAGGAAAGCAAAGCCTAGCTTTTTCAAACAGAAATTTGCATCCTGTAGCACAAACTCAAAAAAGTTCTGGGACACTGTAAAATCCATGGAAAATAAGAGCACCTCCTCCCAGCTGCCCACTGCACTGAGGCTAGGAAACACGGTCACCACCGATAAATCTACGATAATTGAGAATTTCAAAAAACATTTTTCTACAGCTGGCCATGCTTTCCACCTGGCTACCCCTACCCCGGTCAACAGCTCTGCACCCCCCACAGAAACTTGCCCAAGCCTCCCCCATTTCTGCTTCACCCAAATCCAGATAGCTGATGTTCTGAAAGGGCTGCAAAATCTGGACCCCTACAAATCAGCTGGGCTAGACAATCTGGACCCTCTCTTTCTAAAATTATCCACCGCAATTGTTGCAGCCCCTATTATTAGCCTGTTCAACCTCTCTTTCGTATCGTCTGAGATCCCTAAAGATTGGAAAGCTGCCGCGGTCATCCCCCTCTTCAAAGGGGGAGACACTCTAGACCCAAACTGTTACAGACCTATATCTATCCTACCCTGCCTTTCTAAAGTCTTTCAAAGCCAAGTTAACAAACAGATCACCGATCATTTCGAATCCCAATGTACCTTCTCCGCTATGCAATCTGTGCAGCCGTCTTCATCAACCTGGCCAAGGCTTTCGACTCTGTCAATCACCACATTCTTATCGGCAGACTAAACAGCCTTGGTTTCTCAAATGACTGCTTTGCCTGGTTCTCCAACTACTTCTCAGATAGAATTCAGTGTGTCAAATCGGAGGGCCTGTTGTCTGGACCTCTGGCAGTCTCTATGGGGGAGCCACAGGGTTCAATTCACAGGCCGACTCTTTTCTCTGTATACATCAATGATGTCGCTCTTGCTGCTGGTGATTCTGTGATCCACCTCTACGCAGACGACACCATTCTGTATACTTCTGGCCCTTCTTTGGACACTATGTAAACAAACCTCCAGACGAGCTTCAATGCCATACAACACTCCTTCCGTCACCTCCAACTGCTCTTAAATGCTAGTAAAACTAAATGCATGCTTTTCAACTGATCACTGCACGCACCCGCCCGCCTGTCTAGCATCACTACTCTGAACGGTTCTGACTTAGAATATGTGGACAACTACAAATACCTAGGTGTCTGGTTAGACTGTAAACTCTCCTTCCAGACTCACATTAAGCATCTCCAATCCAAAGTTAAATCTAGAATCGGCTTCCTATTTCACAACAAAGCATCTTTCACTCATGCTGCCAAACATACCCTCGTAAAACTGACTATCCTACCAATCCTTGAATTAGGCGATGTCATTTACAAAATAACCTCCAACACTCAACTCAGCAAATTGGATGTAGTCTATCACAGTGCCATCCATTTTGTCACCAAAGCCGCATATACTACCCACCACTGCGACCCGTATGCTCTCGTTGGCTGGCCCTCACTTCTTATTCGTCGCCAAACCCACTGGCTCCAGGTCATCTATAAGTCTTTGCTAGGTAAAGCCCAGCCTTAACTCAGCTCACTGGTCACCATAGCAGCACCCGCCCGTAGCACCCGCTCCAGCAGGTATATTTCACTGGTCATCCCCAAAGCCAATTCCTCCTGCTTTGCCCGCCTTTCCTTCCAGTTCTCTGCTGCCAATGACTGGAACGAATTGCAAAAATCACTGACACTGGAGACTTATATCTCCCTCACTAACTTTAATCACAAGCTGTCAGAGCAGCTTACCGATCATTGCACCTGTACACAGCCCATCTGTAAATAGCCCACCCAACTACCTCATCCCCATATTGTTTTTTTTTTTCTCCTTTGCACCCCAGTATCTCTACTTGCACATTCATCGATCACTCCAGTGTTTAATTGCTCAATTGTAATTATTTTGCCACTATGGCCTATTTATTATTGCCTTACCTCCCTAATCTTACTACATTTGCACACACTGCATATATATTTTTCTATTGTGTAATTGACTGTACGTTTGTTTATCCTATGTGGAACTCTGTGTTGTTTGTGTCGCACTGCTTTGCATTGTCTTGGCCAGGTCGCAGTTGTAAATGAGAACTTACCTGTCACGATTACCAGGATCAGTAGAGAGGCAGAGTCAGGTGCAGGAGACAGAGGTCCGGAGTAATAGTGGGTTTTAATAGAAAATCCGGGAACAACACAAGAAGACGAAAGGCACAGGGCGCACATAAATTCAACTCGGGAAAACACGTTCCCAAAACAAAAGACGCACGGGGCGCAGCCCGGTAAATATAATTAGCAACAAGCGCATCACTCACTCACAACTGTCCAGAGTTGACATAAAACAATCCCGCACGAGAACCCAAACTGAAAATACACACTAAATAACCCCCCACTAATGACAGACACGAAACAGGTGCAGGATAGACAGACAAAACCAAAAGACACAGAAACATAAATCGGTGGCAGCTAATAGGCCGGCGACGACGACCGCCGAGCGCCGCCCAACCGAGGAGGGGCGCCACCTTCGTTGGATACTGTGACATTACCTGGTTAAATAAAGGTGAAACAATGCAGGAAGCAGTGTAGATTAAACCTCTAATCTTTAAATGACATGTTCTAATCTTCATGCAAGGAAGAATGTAACAAAAACGATGCTCTCATGGTTCTTAGACAAAGAGTGGCAGTAGGAAGCAATGAATACATACAGTACCTAGATACGCTACAAATTGTTTCAGCTTTGAAGAGAATGGCTCAAGCATACAGTACAGTATAATATCCCCTCTTACGCTGCAGTATATCATCCACTCTCCCTGCCATCCATCCAGCTAATTTTGTCATGCTAGGGGGTTTGCGGCTCCCCAGTTTCCCTGTTTCCCATCATGTTGTAAGGAAATGCTAATGCGCAAGAATGCTTGGTTACCTGAGGCACTGCAGCCTGCTCTGTTTCAACATAACATCCAAAACGAAAGAGCTCGCTCTCAATATCCCCTCTCCACCATGGCAGCACACTGATCCCAGGGAGGCCACGGGAATCTGGTTCAGCAGCACAGTGCTGGCTGGCAGTCTGTGGATACTGAGAGATAGTTACAACAACAACAACAAGACCACCTACTACCTCTCCCTTCCTGCACGGCTCCACACCACACCACACAACAAGCTTAGCATTGCTTAATCTCCTTAACAAAATGGCTCCTATTACTCCTGGGTGCATCGTCTCATTATTTCCCAATGCTTAATAAATAAAAAATCTATATTCCCCCTGGAAAAACATTACTCAAGTTTGCAAATGGGAGAAATAAATTACTACATTGGGAAAAATTAAAAAAATTGTCTTACTCAATGTATTTTCTCATCCATTTTGTTTCAATTACACTTTGTCCTCTTTTTAGAGAGCCAGACAGTGTGCTGTGCTGCAGTAGAGAGAGAGCTTTCTCCAGTCCGTGTCATCAGCCTGTATGGGGATGGTACAGGGACCACCGTTGGGGTTGCTGGGAGCTGTCACTCATTAATAGTTCTTCTTAAGCCACCCCAACTTCAGCCCAGGGGTCGCATGGCCCTACTACTGGGACCATACTTTCCACCAGCAGATTCATGCATATTTGCATAACCTTCTTATTCATCATGGCATGCTTACATCAAAGGTCTCTAAGAACATTTTGCTCCAACGTCTGTTTATGTGTGTGTGTGTGTGTGTGTGTGTGTGTGTGTGTGTGTGTGTGTGTGTGTGTGTGTGTGTGTGTGTGTGTGTGTGTGTGTGTGTGTGTGTGTGTGTGTGAGAGAGAGAGAGAGAGAGAGAGCATGTGTCTGTATTTGTGCTGGTTTTTAGACTGTCTCTACACCACATTTGAACCGAAAGGAAAATGTGTCATATGGAATGTTAATGTATTCAGGCTTACAGTGTAATTATATGACACTAAATTGCAGAAAAGATCTGAACACACTGTAAATAAGTCCATATGGGTGTATTATCTGTGCTTTGTCTTATGTATACTGTATAAATGTTTAATGCATACAATAACTGAGTGGATTTAAAATGTTAATCATTGTGATGCTCTAAATCAAATTAGGGCTTTGGGAAAACAGCAAAACATGCCACAGAACACACATCTATTTTATTCATATTTCAGAGAAACAACAGAGCTACAATACAAACCCTGTCACTCTAGCTTTAATATCTTACTATTCTGTGCCACTCGAAATGTCCTTTTCAATGTCCACCAAGACGTTTGCTGAACGCTCACTATTCAGACAATCAGTCATTCTCATCACTCCACTAGAATGTTTGGTGTTCAAAATGGAGACGAATTTTGATTAGAAAAGGAGGGAAAAAGCTGACTATGCACACTTCTATTTGGCTTCTGCCAATGATATTTTGCCCTTTTCATTCCCTCAGATCACTGTATACTGTAGGAGGCAGGGTAGGAGGCGCTGTATTACCCTGAAATACACAAACAGGACGTGGCATGTATTGATGGGACCCACTAAAGGATGCTTGAACACGACATGGCAAACATTCACTCAATTTAAACAACACACGCACACACACGCACTGTCTGTCTGTCTGTCTGTCTGTCTGTCTGTCTGTCTGTCTGAGGAGCGCATTAGCATGCTGTAGTGTGCGTGTGTGCCTTCCCAGGCCTGCAGCAGAGTAAACACCAGCTGTGCGGAGAGACGGGCACCCAGGTGAGGAGAGCAGGTCAATCCAGGTTGTCGCCTCAGTTCTCCCTCAAGCTTTGGACACCAGGGCAGGAATATAATCAAGGCTAGAGCCGAGCTGGGATTCAGAGCAGAGCAGAGGACTCCAGCAAATGAGGACAGCGAATGACTAGTGATCCTCTCTACCCCTCCATCCAACCCGCCCTCGCCCGCTGTGACTGCCGCTAGTAAAAACTGAAAAAAAGATGGCTTGATGGAAATGGAACATTAAAGGCACATGCGAAACGAATATGTAAAAACAAATGTTTGTACCCTCGTTTGTCCAGAGACCACGCTTCACAACACACATTTCCGCACCCCGCTGCATTCAAACAGTCTGGCTTCACAACGCTGTTTTGTTTTATAAAGCCAGATACTGCTGCAGTTTTGCAGTCTGTACTTACAACATTACTTACAAGTCCCAAATGAGGCCACAGGATTAATAATTCATTGGCTCTTCCCTGCTACAAGCAACTAGTTAAAGCAATGCCACGCCATACACCAAAACAAACTGTATAGCCCTGGCTACAAACACATTGCTTGTTACTTATGTGGACAGGGGATGAGCAGTCCAAAGTCTGAATAGTATACTCTGATTCCATTTGAGACACCTTTCAGGACTATCAGCCAATCTTATGAACCGGTTTGCTTTAAGCCGAACCCGACTGTAGCAAGAGCTCCAGTTCTAGATTGTGCAGGTCTGCAGAGTTCCATAGAACCTTCTCCAGACGAGGAGATAGTGGCTCTTACAGAGGTGTGGAAGATGAAATGATATGCATTTCACACTTATATTCAATGATGCTTGATGCTGTTGTGGTATGTAACCACAACCCATGTTTATCACAGTATTTGTTGAATGCATGAAACAATCTTTTTGATCTCATTCAGGAGATGGGGAAAATATAGGATTGGATGTATATAGGCTGTGGGAAATGATGTTAAGGTATTGAAGCTCTAACAAGTAGTGAGCACCGCACTGAGGATGAAACGCTTTAATCCAGACTATAATCAAATGAAAGCAAATTCAATCCATTTACAAACAGCATGTTATCTTCTAATATTATTCATATTGCAGGAAAAACCTGTTTAAGAACATAGTACATATGATGTACAAACTCCATTCCAAGAATTGTACTTTTTTTATGCATTGTTGCACCACTGACCGAATGGCGAAAAACCCCACCAGTATAATTTTGCCATATATCTGTCGCAAAGACCGACAGGACTGGTATTGATGCTTTCAAGTGTATTCATACCTTAAAAGCTATCCTCAATCCTCCCCTTCCAAACATGCATTACATCCACACCACATACTGTACATTATGTGTTGAACCCTTTAAGTAATTTATCTAGGAACCTGATTAAGATTATAAAAAGGACTGGCAGACTGTCCTCAAGTATGCCGTCTTAAATAGTCTGCGAATACATGCAAATAAACTCAGAAAAAAAAGAAACGTCTTCTCACTGTCAACTGCGTTTATTTTCAGCAAACTTAACGTGTAAATATTTGTATGAACATAAGAAGATTCAACAACTGAGACATAAACTGACAAGTTCCACAGACATGTGACTAACATAAATGGAATAATGTGTCCCTGACCAATGGGGGAGGGGGGGCAAAATCAAAAGTAACAGTCAGTATCTGGTGTGGCCACCAGCTGCATTAAGTGCTGCAGTGCATCTCCTCCTCATGGACTGCACCAGATTTGCCAGTTCTTGCTGTGATATGTTACCCCACTCTTCCACCAAGGCACCTGCAAGTTCCCAGACATTTCTGAGGGGAATGGCCCTAGCTCTCACCCTCCGATCCAACAGGTCCCAGAAGTGCTCAATGGGATTGAGATCCGGGCTCTTTGCTGGCCATGGCAGAAAACTGACATTCCTGTCTTGCAGGAAATCACCCACAGAATGAGCAGTATGGCTGGTGGCATTGTCATGCTGGAGAGTCATGTCAGGATGAGCCTGCAGGAAGGTTACCACATGAGGGAGGAGGATGTCGTCCCTGTAACGCACAGCGTTGAGATTGCCTGCAATGACAACAAGCTCAGTCCGATGATGCAGTTACACACCACCCCAGACCATGACGGACCCTCCACCTCCAAATCGATCCGGCTCCAGAGTACAGACCTCGGAGTAACACTCATTCCTTCGATGATAAACGCGAATCTGACCATCACCCCTGGTGAGACAAAACCGTGACTCATCAGTGAAGAGCACCTTTTGCCAGTCCTGTCTGGTCCAGTGACACCCAATGGTGGAACAAGCTCCCTCACGACGCCAGGACAGCGGAGTCAATCACCACCTTCCGGAGACACCTGAAACCCCACCTCTTTAAGGAATACCTGGGATAGGATAAAGTAATCCTTCTAACCCCCCCGACCTTAAAAGATTTAGATGCACTATTGTAAAGTGGTTGTTCCACTAAATATCATAAGGTGAATGCACCAATTTGTAAGTCGCTCTGGATAAGAGCGTCTGCTAAATGACTTAAATGTAATGTTAAATGATTGGGTTTGTGCCGTTGTTGCCGGTGATGTCTGGTGAGGACCTGCCTTACAACAGGCCTACAAGCCCTCAGTCCAGCCTCTCTCAGCCTATTGCGGACTAGTCTGAGCACAGATGGAGGGATTGTGCGGTCCTGGTGTAACTCGGGCAGTTGTTGTTGCCATCCTGTACCTGTCCCACAGGTGTGAGGTTTGGATGTACCGATCCTGTGCAGGTGTTGTTACACGTGGTCTGCCACTGCGAGGACAAATAGCTGTCCATCCTGTCTCCCTGTAGCACTGTCTTAGGCGTCTCACAGTATGGACATTGCAATTTATTGCCCTGGCCACATCTGCAGTCCTCATGCCTCCTTGCAGCATGCCTAAGGCACGTTCACGCAGTTGAGCAGGGACCCTGGGCATCTTTCTTTTGGTGTTTTTCAGAGTCAATAGAAAGGCCTCTTTAGTGTCCTAAGTTTTCATAACTGTGACCTTAATTGCCTACCGTCTGTTAGCTGTTAGTGTCTTAACGACTGTTCCACAGGTGCATGTTCATTAATTGTTTATGGTTCATTGAACAAGCATGGGAAACAGTGTTTAAACCCTTTACAAATAAAGATCTGTGAAGTTATTTGGATTTTTACGAATTATCTTTGAAAGACAGGGTCCTGAAAAAGGGACGTTTCTTTTTTTGCTGAGTTTAAGTGTCAACATACAGTCAGGTACATAATTATTGGCACCCTTGATAAAGATTAGCAACAAATACGAGAAGCATCCAGCTGCAGATTATGCATGCTGACACTGCTTGGTCTGATTCGTAAAGCGCATGCGTGTGCTTCTGAGATTATATTTTTGCCAACGCCAAACCCAAGCTCTATTTTCATGTCATCTGACCATAGCACTGCCGGGAGTTTGAGAAATGCCACTGGCACTTCGATTGGAACCATCGCTATGGTCAGGTGATGCACACTAGTGGAAGCTTATGCAGAAAAGTACCTCATACCTCCGGAAAAATATGGTGGTGGATCTTATCTGGCTATTTTGCTTCCACTGGTCCTGGGGCCCTTGTTAAGGTCAACGAAGGGTTTCATGAACTCTACCAAGTACAAGGACATTTTTGCCAAAAACCTGGTTGCCACTGCCAAGAGGCTGACATGGTTAATTGTCCACAAAATCTAAATTGTCAGTCTCCAGACCCCATTGAAAACCTGTGGTTTGAATTGAAGAAGGCAGTCCACAAGAGCAGACAAATGATATCAATGATCTGGAAGGATTCTGTATGGAGGAATGGTCTAAGATCCCTCCCAATGTATTCTACAATCTCATTAAACATTTTAGATAACGGCTCAATGTGTTCTACAATTTCATTAAACATTTTAGATAACGGCTCAATGTGTTTTACTATCTCATTTATCATTTTAGATTATGGCTCAGTGCCGTTATCCTCACAAGGCGAGGGTGCTAGCGTAGTGAAAACAGGGGTGACAATAATTTGACAAATCTTTTTGAGATTTTTTTTATTAGTTGAAAAATAAAATATATTTATCTGAGCAATTCATTCGTATAAAATAATATAATTTCCCCCCAAAATAGAGCATAGCTCAGTATTTGTATTATTTATTTTACACAGTCTTATTTGCTCATCTTTAACAAGGGTGACAATAATTATGGACTTTGACTGTATATTCCAATCTATTCACCACATGTGCTAGAAAACATTTGAAAAAACAAACAAACCGTATTCTTATTACATTCATCATCATTTATTGTAGCCTCCTTTGTGATTTGAATGTGGTTTTTTTTGCCATTTTAAGCCCTGGGTCAAGCAAGGCATAGCAAATCTTCCCTTACACGTTTAATCCTTTGATCCAAGGGGGAGTTGTGGGTAGGATATCAGCGGGATGTGTGGGGCAGCAGCAGGTGAGATAGAGAGGGGAGCAACTCCTCACTTCTTACTCCATCATTCCATACTTCTATTCCTCCTCCACCCCCTACATTCCATGCACCCCTCCAGCATTCTGCATCACTCCTCTATCCCCTCCATCCCCTCCATCCCTCCTCCCTCTTCCCCTCCATCCCCTCCTCCATCCCTACTCCCTCTTCCCCTCTGTCCCTCCATCCCTGCTCCCTCTTCCCCTCCATTTCTCCTCCATCCCTCCTCCCTCTTCCCCTCCACCCCTTCCTCCATCCCTACTCCCTCTTCCCCTCCATCCCCTCCATCCCTCCTCCATCCCTCCTCCCTCTTCTCCCATCCCTCCTCCATTCCATCCCTCCTCCCTCTTCCCCTCCATCCCCTCCATCCCTCCTCCATCCCTCACCACTCCCATGGTGGGGCTGATGAGCCAGCCTTGACGCAGAGAGATCCACTGCAGCGAAATAGAGGAGAGGCACAGCTGGGGAACAGAATGGAAGACAACACCTCAGGGAGACGGAACACTGATGCTTAAAAATTACAAACACCCCAAAATGTACAAAACACACAGTGTGGAACACAGGTAACTTCACAATAGTGCTAATTTCCGCCAGAATTACACAAAATGAATTTGAGCAATTGTGCTCTTGGTTGTAACAACAGCTCAGACAGTGATCAATGAACAAGCTTGGGGGATTGTTGGATACAACACATTATACAACGTGAATTTTAACTCTGTTTCAAAGCACTCAGGGATAAAGGAACGCAGAAGAAGATGAACCGGAGTGTACAGAGCATTGGCATTACTAGCCACAGACAACACTCTCTCATAGGATGATCTCAAAGGACTTAAAGGAAGGTTGTGGCATGGATTAAAATAAAAAATAAGAAATCATCCAACACAATTTCCCATTGTTTCTGTATGTACAGTAACTGAACTGAGCAGATGTAGATCGCACCAGTCCAGTGCACATGGCCATGGCCAGAGGGGTGAGAGTGGACATCACAGAAAACGTGGCAGGAATGCATCAGTCCGATGGCCAGGGGGATCACAGTGTGCTTGTCCTCCTCCTCCTCCTGGCCCATCAATTATCAGGGCATCTTCCATTACCTTTCCCCTCACCTTGGATTGATGTGTGTTTAATGGTGGCCAAGGATTGGATTGATGTGTACAGAACCTTGCCGTTGACTACATTGCAAGGTTCATTGCAGACAAGTTAATCCGCCTGTCTCAAGGCCAGGCCAAGTCACCATTAATATTACGAGCAGGGGACAAATCATAGATAGATAATCTAAATAGAAATGTAATCACTTTTCTCCCAGGTTACCCGGCTTTTCCCACCAAAACAGGTAGTGTCATTCAAAAGGATATAAAGCATATAAATAGGCCTATGTCCGGATTTGATTAGAGATTTGATAGAAAATTCAAGCCTGATGCTACCTGAGCCTGATGAGCCCTACATTAAAAACATTTTATGAGGCCAAGCACAAAAAAGCCAAAATGATTGTACCGTTATCCATTACCTACACTACATGACCAAAAGTATGTGGACACCTGCTCGTCAAACATCTCATTCCAAAATTATGAGCATTAATATGGAATTGGTTCCCCCTTTGCTGCTATAACAGCCTCCACTCTTCTGGGAAGGCTTTCCACTAGATGTTGGAACATTACTGCGGGGACTTGCCATTCAGCCACAAGAGCATTAGCGAGGTCGGGCACTGATGTTGGGCGATTAGGCCTGGCTCATAGTCAGCATTCCAATTCATTTCAAAGGTGTTCGCTGGGGTTCAGGTCAGGGCTCTGTGCAGGAATGTCAAGTTCTTCCAAACTGATCTCGACAAACTATTTCTGTATGGACTTTGCTTTGTACAGAAGGGCATTGTCATGTTAAAACAGGAAAAGGTCTTCCCCAAACTGTTGCCACAAAGTTGGAAGCACATAATCCAAACCATGAAAAATAGCCCAAGACCATTATTCCTCCTCCACCAAACTTTACAGTTGGCACTATGCATTGGGGCAGGTAGCGTTCTCCTAGCATCCACCAAACCCAGATTTGTCCGTCAGACTGCCAGACGGTGAAGCGTGATTCATCACTCCAGAGAACGCATTTCCACTGCTCCAGAGTCCAATGGCGGCGAGCTTTACACCACTCCAGCCGACGCTTGGCATTGCGCATGGTGATCTTAGGCTTGTGTGCGGCTGTTTGGCCATGGAAACCTATTTCAAGAAGCTCCCGACTAACAGTTATTGTTCTGACGTTGCTACCAGAGGCAGTTTGGATCTAGGTAGTTTGGAACTCGCTAGTGATTGTTGCAACCGAGGACAGACAATTTTTACATGCTATGCGCTTCCGCTTCCGGTCCTGTTCTGTGAGCTTGTGTGGCTGACCACTTTGCGGCTGAGCCGTTGTTGCTCCTAGACCTTTCCACTTCACAAAGATGAACGGAGCAAAGTACAGAGAGATCCTTGATGAAAACCTGCTCCAGAGCGCTCAGGACCTCAGACTGGGGAGAAGGTTCACCTTCCAACAGGACCACGACCCTAAGCACACAGCCAAGACAATGTCCTTGAGTGGCGCAGCCAGAGCACTGACTTGAACCTGATCGAACATCTCTGGAGAGACCTGAAAATAGTTGTGCAGCGACGCTTCCCATCCAACCTGACAGCTTGAGAGGATCTGCAGAGAAGAATAGGAGAAACTCCACATATACAGGTGTGCCAAGCTTGTAGCGTCAAACCCAAGACACAAGGCTGTAATTGCTCCCAAAGGTGCTTCAACAAAGTACTGAGTAAAGGGTCTAAATACTTATGTAAATGTGATATTTTAGTTTTGTATATTTAATACATTTTCAAAAATGTTTAAAAAACTGTTTTTGGTTTGTCATGATGGGTTATTGTGTGTAGATTGATAAGGGGTGAAAACAATTTAATCGATTTTCGAATAAGTCTCTAATGTGGAAAAGGTCAAGGGGTGTGAACACTTTCCGAATAGGCTACTGCACATTACACATGACAGAAAAACACAAAAGCCCATAGATGTAAATTATAAAAAACTCCAGTAGGCGTTTCTTTTTGAGTGTGAACTGTATTACTGTACTGTATTGTATTGTACTGTATGATATGGACTGGAATTACGAAACCTCATTCAAACCATGATAATTCTGCTGCAGCACATACGACCTACAAAGTTAAAAGCATAGGCTAGCGAATTTGATTAAAATGTTTAAATACTGTTTAACAGGGCCTATTTGTATAATTAGCAGGCTCAGCATATATACCTTTCATAATATTTCCCCTAATGTTATTAGCATTCTCTCTATTGTTGCTTCATTCTGTCCTCGCTTTCAACAGTTAAATGAAATATGTTTTGTTGTCCTTATCTTCATACTTCTGACATACTTCAATAAAATATGACGAGAATAAGATGCAGACGGCTTTCACTTCTCTTCAAGAAGATTGAATGGTTATGGGTCTGAATAAATAACTGCTATTCGCTCTTCCTTCAAAGTACCCGTGAGTTATATTGGCTGCTGTATTTCACAATCAGCAAACAAGAGCTTACGTCCCTCTACAAATAGTCGATTGGTTTAAGTAATTCAACCCCAAAAAATGTGCAGAAAGCTATTCTAGTATAGCTTTTCCTGCATGGGACTCAAAGAGCTAAAGAGCGTTTTTTTAAGGAGAGAGGGCTGCGGATCCCAGGTGCGTGCGTATTGCGCAAGAGACAGAGGCTATACATTAGAAGCTTATTATGCATAACCCATCATTCATTAGCTAAATACAAGGCTAATATTGCATTGAATTTAGTACCTGAAATAGGTAGGCTACGACATCTATACATACATACAGTATATATACATGTTGAACAGGATTATCTATTTTGGATGCAATTTGAATGGAATTGCTGGAGCGAAAGGCTGCGAGAGAGTGCTAGGGAGTGCACTGATTTAAAGCAATGATATTTTAGTGATAGGCTGTTTTCAAACTCCGCAGCTGCAATTTAAAAAAGATCATCTTTACAATAAAATAATTTATGTGACCCTGAAAGCCAGATGGAGATGTGCAAAATAGATGTGCATTGGGTCTTTATGTACATTTTTTACATTTTAGTCATTTAGCAGACGCTCTTATCCAGAGCGACTTACAGTAGTGAATGCATACATTTCATACAATTTCATACATTTAAAAAAAATGTTTTACTTCCTGTGCTGGCCCCCCGTGGGAATCAAACACACAACCCTGGTGTTGCAAACACCATGCTCTACCAACTGAGCTACAGGGAAGACTGAGCAAAAATATAAACGCAACATGTAAAGTGTTGACCGGGGCGCCAAGTCTAGGTACAAGAGGCTTCTAAACAGCTTCTACCACCCAAGCCATAAGACTCCTGAACAGATAATCAAACCGGTGCCCCCGCAAATTGACACATTGACTCTGTCCTGGTACCCCCTGTATATAGCCCCGCTATTGTTATTTACTGCTGCTCCTTAATAATTAGCTTTTCTTATCTCTTACTTTTTTTGTGGTATTTTCTTAAAACTGCATTGTTTGTTACGGGCTTTTATTTCACTGTAAGACCTTACAGTGAAATAAAATACTTGTTGTATTTGGCGCATGTGACAAATACCATTTGATTTGATTTGATTTGGTCCCATGTTTCATGAGCTGAAATAAAATATCTCAGAAATGTGTCATATGTACAAAAAGCTTATTTCTCTCAAATTTGGTACACAAATTTGGTTACATCCCTGAGCATTTCTGCTTTGCCAAGGTAATCCATCCACCTGACAGGTGTCAAGAAGCTAATAAAACAGAATGAGCATTACGCAGGTGCACCTTGTGCCGGGGACAATAAAAGGCCACTTTAAGATGATCGGTTTTGTCACACAACCAGTGGTGGAAAAAGTACCCAATTGTCATACTTGAGTAAAAGTAAAGATAACTAAAACTAAAAGTATAAATAATTTCAAATTCTTTATATAAAGCAAAGTAAACTGCATAATTGTCTTGTTTTTTAAATTTACGGATAGCCAGGGGCACGCTTCCACACTCAGACATAACTTATAAAAGAATGTGTTTAGTAAGTCTGCCAGATCAGAGGCAGTAGGGATGACCAGAGATGTTCTCTTGATAAGTGTGTGAATTAGACAATTTTCTTGTCCTGCTAAGCATTCAAAATGTAACTAGTACTTCTGGGTCTCAGGGAAAATGAATGGAGTAAAAAGTACATTATTTTCTTTAGGAATGTAGTGAAGTAAAAGTAAAGTTTAGATACCCTAAAAAACTACTTAAGTAGTGCTTTCAAGTATTTTTATTTAAGCACTTTACACCACTGCACACAACATAATGCCCCAGATGTCTCAAGTTTTGAGGGAGCGTGCAATTGGCATGCTGACTGCAGGAATGTCCAGTTGTAGCCAGAGAATTGAATGTTCATTTCTCTACCATAAGCTTCCTCCAACGTCGTTTTACAGAATTTGGCCTCACAACCACAGACCATGTGTAACCACGCCAGCCCAGGACCTCCATATTCAGCTTCTTTACCTGCGGGATCGTCTGAGAGGGGTGGGGGTGCTGAGGGGTGTTTCTGTCTGTAATAAAGTCCTTTTGTGGGTAAAAATTCACTCTGATTAGCTGGGCATAGCTCCCCAGTGGGTGGGCCAGACTGCCAAGTGGGTGGGACTATGCCCTCCCAGGGCCAACTGCGGCTGCACCCAAATCAAAATCAAATCAAATCAAATTTTATTGGTCACATACACATGGTTAGCAGATGTTATTGCGAGTGTAGCGAAAGGCTTGTACCTCTAGTTCCGACAGTGCAACAATATCTAACATGTAATCTAACAATTCTATAACAACGATCTAATACACACAAATCTAAGTAAAGGAATGGAATAAGAATATATACATATACATATATGGATGAACAATGACAGAGTGGCATAGGCAAGATGCAATAGATGGTATAAAACACAGTATATACAGTTGAAGTCGGAAGTATACATACACCTTAGCCAAATACATTTAAACTCAGTTTTCACAATTCCTGACATTTAATCCTAGTAAACATT
The DNA here is from genome assembly GCF_901001165.1 of Salmo trutta. Taxonomy (NCBI): domain Eukaryota; kingdom Metazoa; phylum Chordata; class Actinopteri; order Salmoniformes; family Salmonidae; genus Salmo; species Salmo trutta. Next base: position 15,799,845 of record NC_042968.1, read on the forward strand.
TCCTGTCTTAGGTCAGTTAGGATCACCACTTTATTTTAAGAACATGAAATGTCAGAATAATATTAGAGAGAATGATTTATTTCAGCTTTTATTTCTTTCATCACATTGCCAGTGGGTCAGAAGTTTACATACACTCAATTAGTATTTGGTAGCATTGCCTTTAAATTATTTAACTTGGGTCAAACATTTCGGGGAGCCTTCCACAAGCTTCCCACACTAAGTTGGGTGAATTTTGGCCCATTCCTCCTGACAGAGCTGGTGTAACTGAATCAGGTTTGTAGGACTCCTTGCTCGCACACACTTTTTCAGTTCTGTCGACATCATTTTCCTCCCTCATGATGCCATCTATTTTGTTAAGTGCACCAGTCCCTCCGCAAGCAAAGCATCCCACAACATGCTGATGCCACCCCCGTGCTACGTGGTTGGGATGGTGTTCTTCGGCTTGCAAGCCTCCCCGTTTCTCCTCCAAACATAACGATGGTCATTATGGCCAAAGAGTTCTATTTTTGTTTCATCAGACCAGAGGACATTTCTCCAAAAAGTACGATCTTTGTCCTGATGTGCAGTTGCAAACCGTAGTCTGGCTTTTTTTATGGGGCAGTTGCTTCTTCCTTGCTGAGCGGCCTTTCAGGTTATGTCGATATAGGACTCGCTTTACTGTGGATATAGATACTTTTGTACCTGTTTCCTCCAGCATCTTCACAAGGTCCTTTGCTGTTGTTCTGGGATTGATTTGCACCTTTCGCACCAAAGTACGTTCATCTCTAGGAGACAGAACACATCTCCTTCCTGAGCGGTATGACGGCTGCGTGGTCCCATGGTGTTTATACTTGCTTACTATTGTTTGTACAGATGAACGTGGTACCTTCAGGCGTTTGGAAATTGCTCCCAAGGATGAACCAGACCTGTGGAGGTCTACACATTTTTTTCTGAGGTCTAACCTTTGGATATGGTTCTACCTGGGAGATCAATAATATAGCCTCATCCTCCCAGTCTTCAGAAGGTGCTGATGGCCAGGGTTTTAGCTGCAGGCTGGTTCATAGGCACACACAGATATTTAGTGTGAAATGTACACTTATAACGGTTATAAATTATGGTTATAAATGAAGCCCCGGATGTATACAACGACTACAAGCCCATTAGGATCCAGTTCAACTTGGCCTCACCCTCTCTTCACCCGCTACTTGGTTTCTGGCTGGGAGGGGGAAGCCAATTCATTTGGGTTGAGATGACTCCCTATGACACACTCAGTTCCCTCTCCCAATGGGGGGTAGCACTTCTCTCACTTTCCAACATGCACTCTGGTTTTATGATGATCTTACCTCAAACATACTTCTCTGAACAAGATATCTCTCTGTGTCTCCAAGGTCAGTGGTGAACAACCACTACGATACATGTTTATTCCACTTGTACTATCCATGCTTAACATAATGCTAATATTACACATAAGAATACATAATTTGTGATTTGTTATAGGGGTATTTTAAGTAAAGTGTTGCTACAATGATATATGACAAATAGTATGGTGGGAGTACAAATCGCCTGAGAGCTGAGAGGCATCACTATAGTGGTGAATCACTGTTGCTTTGTAATTGTCTCTACCATATTTACATGTTCAAAAATGGAAACCTTTTGTGAGGCACCGGCTAGAATCTCTCCCATGAGTCAGAATGCCATTACATATTCATGGCTTTCTACGTGGAAAAAGCCATTTGAGTTCGAGGTGCCAGGGAGAGGTGAGCGAAGGCATGGATTAACAGAGGTGGCAGGGTTGATGAATACAAACATTTAGGCGATTATGTTTCTGATTGGAATTATGCTTGGCGGGCAGATTTATTCAAAGCATGGAGGACGATTTGATTCTCATCCCTCCTGTCATCTCTAAAGGAGTTTTGACATGCAGTGTATGCTGCTGGCTCCCATCGGGATGTGATGGCATTCAGTTTTAAATGACCTTAAGAGTGATATAGAAGATAAGACTGAAAGTGAAACAGGCAATAAATGAGGTTATTCAATGGCAACACAATATTTCTATTGAATATGGAAATTCTATGTCATATTTGAGATATTTCTTATTTTCATAAATGAAGGACTGCACCAGTTTGATCCCTGACATACTGTGATGCAATGGTGGTCTTCTTTAAATGCAGCCAAAACAGTTTTTTCTTTTTGAAGGCACGCACAGCTAAACACACAAGAAACACTTCCGAGAGAATAATTTATGTTCTTAATATAGGAAATTGATCTCTAGCTTATTTGATGTTCTCTGTTTAAAGAATGAGCTTCACTGTTTACCTTTTGACCCGTTCCTCTTTCAGGACCGGATGCAACCGCCAGAGTTCTCTGATACAAGGCAATGAAAGGTTCTCTGAGGATCCCGTGAGGGTGTTAAGCTAAAGCCCAGTAATCAAACTGACCTACAGTACAACAGTATGTGATTGCTCGTTCGTCTAAGACCACAGTCATGTCAAAGGCATCATTAAAATCCACATACACTAAACATCAAACGTAACCTTAAAAAACGAAGGCAATATATTGTTATTTATGGAAGATAATGAAAAGAAAAAAACGCAAACCATCCACTAGCTGTTTTCAATGTCAACCTTTTTGGCTCTTATTGATCTTGGTTACAACCACAACAACCCCTATTTTTATCACCATGGCAACCTTTTCTCAGAGCACAGATAGACAATAGAGCTAAAGTTAAGGATGTGCACAATAAAAGCTCCAGTTGATTCCACGGCTCCAGAGCCAAAAGTCAACTTGTCATGACAACAACAAAGTGAACAAATAGACAAACTCATGAATAAATGCAAACAGGTTTAAATATGCACATAAATCAGTCTGTCCATGGTTTTCTGATGACAACTTGTGCAAAGTTTACAGAGCTGTGCCCCCGTGCAGCCGAAGTGGGGTGGGCAGCCCCCCGCTAGCCCCCTGCTGGCCCTGGAGAAGACACCACCACCACCACCTCAGACCTCCATTTACAATCAAAATACAGTTTAGCCGCCACAGTTCCACTCCCCTTCCTTTGTGTTTTGCCGCTAAAGGAGCTTCTATATTCCGACTGCAGTACGGTGCTGTGTCAAAGCGTACAGCATGTCTGGTAGACTGACAGGCCTGTTTATATGCAGAACTCTACATAACCATCCGTCACCTTGGGAGCAGCAGGGCCTCCCAGCCTGAATGATAAAGTTCACATTGGCTAAAGTAGACTGAGATGAACAAACGGGTCTATATCAAAATGAATCTCAACATTCCATGATTTGTTACACACGCTCATGTAAACATTACAGTTCTGGTCACTTAGGGTGATCAGTGGTATTTCCAGCCAGCCAGTCATAGGCCTACACCTACCCACCATACATACAGTTAAAGTCGGAAGTTTACATACACTTATGTTGGAGTCATTAAAACTCGTTTTTCAACCACTACACAAATTTCTTGTTAACAAACTATAGTTTTGGCAAGTAGGTTAGGACATCTACTTTGTGCATAACACAAGTCATTTTTCCAACAATTGTCTACAGACAGATTATTTCACTTAAAATTCACTGTATCACAATTCCAGTGGGTCAGAAGTTTACATACACTAAGTTGACTGTGCCTTTAAACAGCTTAGAAAATTCCAGAAAATTATGTCATGGCTTCAGAATCTTCTGATAGGCTAATTGACATAATTTGAGTCAATTCGAGGTGTACCTGTGGATGTATTTCAAGGCCTACCTTTAAACTCAGTACCTCTTTGCTTAACATCATGGGAAAATCAAAAGAAATCAGCCAAGACCTCAGAAAAAAAATTGTAGGCCTCCACAAGTCTGGTTCATCCTTGGGAGCAATTTCCAAACGCCTGAAGGTACCACATTCATCTGTACAAACAATAGTATGCAAGTATAAACACTGTCATACTGCTCAGGAAGGAGACACATTCTGTCTCCTAGAGATGAACGTACTTTGGTGCGAAAAGTGCAAATCAATCCCAGAACAACAGCAAAGGACCTTGTGAAGATGCTGGAGGAAACAGGTACAAAGTATCTATATCCACAGCAAAACGAGTCCCATATCGAGATAACCTGAAAGGCCGCTCAGCAAGGAAGAAGCCACTGCAACTGCGCATGGGGACAAAGATCGTACTTTTTTGGAGAAATGTCCTCTGGTCTGATGAAAAAAAAATGAACTGTTTGGCCATAATGACCATCGATATGTTTGGAGGAGAAAGGGGGAGGCTTGCAAGCCAAAGAACACCATCCTTTGCTGCAGGAGGGACTGGTGCACATCACAAAATAGATGTTATCATGAGGGAGGAAATTTATATGGATATATTGAAGTAACATCTCAAGGCATCAGTCATGAAGTTAAAGCTTGGTCGCAAATGGGTCTTCCAAATGGACAATGACCCCAAGCATACTTCCAAAGTTGTGGCAAAATTGCTTAAGGACAACAAAGTCAAGGTATTGGAGTGTCCAACACAAAGCCCTGACCTCAATCCTATAGAACATTTATGGGCAGAACTGAAAAAGCGTGTGCGAGCAAGAAAGCCTACAAACCTGACACAGTTACACTAGCTCTGTCAGGAGGAATGGGCCACAATTCAACCAACTTATTGTGGGATGCTTGTGTAAGGCTACCCAAAACATTTGACCCAAGTTAAACAATTTAAAGGCAATACTACAAAATACTAATTGAGTGTATGTAAACTTCTGACCCACTGGGAATGTGATGAAAGAAATAAAAGCTGAAATAAATCATTCTCTCTACTATTATTCTGACATTTCACATTCTTAAAATAAAGTGGTGATCCGACTTCAACTGTACGTATTAGACAGCCAAACCAGCAAACAAGTCTTCAAAAAGGCAGGATTTTTTACACATGCTCATTAGTAGTTGTTGAATTGTAAACAATATGTAATTGCTTTGATCCTACTGTTATAGTTGAGCCTATAATTGTTTGCAATGAATCTACCATTTCAAGTGCTTTTTGATGATCTCATCAGCAATGCAGAATTAATATTATCTGAGTGTTCTCCTCCATCTAAGTAGATGTGTGATAGTGGATAACTGACAGGTTGTACCTTCATCTCAGATAATGTAATGCTACATGTGTGGACAGGAGAGGCAGGTAATGACTAGTAACCACTTTCTCAAATAATTCTGCTAGTTACCATTTTCACTGGCATGACAGTCCCCATGTTCTCCGGCACTGGATACAGAGACCCGTGTCCTTCATGGTTGTCAGCCCTCGCTCACACATCGATCTGGCCTGTTTTAAGTGCATTAGACCTCTGTGTTTCAAAGACACCGTCCTTAGGTCTGATCCCCTTAGTGCTGCTTTGACTGTCTAATGTGTGTGTTGTACTGCAGGTTGGATGTACTCTACTGTAGCTAGGCCTGGATACCAGTGATCACCCTCCGTGTCTGAAACTGTGATGCTTACGTTACATTTTCATTCTAGTCATTTAGCAGACACTCTTATCCAGAGCGACTTACAGGAGCAATTAAGGTTAAGTGCCTTGCTCAAGGGCACATCAACATATGTTTCACCTATCAGGCTTTGGGATTCGAACCAGCAACTTTTCGATTACTGGCCCAACACTCTCAACCGACATTTACATTACTCTTAGATTATCCTTAGAATAAATTGAATTCATAGAATATAGTAGTTGCTGTCATAATAGTTTCTTTCCTTTTCTGAAAGATGACTGAGCTAATGAGATCATTTAGGTTGTTTGCCCTCTGAGCAGGCTTTGATACAGTGCAAATTATTTTAATTTGACTAAGGCCATCCTGGAGGACAGCTCTCCCCTTGCCTGGCTGATCGGTGAAGTGCTCTTTAATTGGTTTAAACTTTGCTCTGGCTACCTTGGGATCCACACACTTAATTTCAGCAAAAGGTCAATATCAATAAATCCAATGCTGAGAGAGGGAGAGATGGAGAGGGGAGAGAGGCAGTCTCTGCAGTCTCTTCCCTTTACCTGACCACCACGAGGGTAGAGAGCTACAGAGCTGACCCTGGCCACCACCACACACCAACAGGGGTCTGGGAAGAAGATTAGAATTTCAAGCTCTGTCGGTCCACCCTCTTGTCAGCTGTTTATTGCCTATGACCTCGGCAAGATGAGGTCAGATTTTCATATTATAGCAAACCAACTCCTTTGGCACAATTGGTAGCAATATATTCAACAGGGGCACAATAAAATGGACAGAAAGGCAATGGGAGAGAGGAGAACAGGATGTGGACAGGGGGAGGTAAAGATATGGGACAGGTGGTCAGTTTAAAGGTGCAAAGCAAAAGAGACTATACAAAAGATTGTTTGCACTATGGAATAGATGAGGATGAACAGAGAGTGATATGAAATGCAATCTACTTTGGAAGGCCTTTCTCATTGCATCAGACCCCCTTTCATGTTTGGGCACTAGGCTATCCCAGCCCTAGAGGAAGCTAGCAGCGGGGATCCAAGGCCAGAGGAGGGCTGAGGGAGGAGAGAGCCTGCAGCACTCCAGGCCCCCAGGGAAAGTTCCATGGCTCCTTGCTCCCCCCTCAGGATTTAATTCACCATAATGGAGAGATGAACAGCCTCGCTGATTACATGTCTAATGCTTTCTGCAGCTCATCACTCTCTAAAACCCAAGAGGGACACACACAAACACACAAACACACACACACACACACAACTCATATAACCAACAAACCCCCTTACAAAAAAACATGTGAAAAAACATGTGAAAAGAACACGTGAAAAACCACATTTACAAAAATTCACAAGTCAAACACGTGTGACATACACTCCCATTCAAAAGTTTGTGGTCACTTAGAAATGTCCTTGTTTTTGAATGAAAAACACATTTTTTGTCCATTAAAATAACATCAAATTGATCAGAAAGTGTAGACAGTGTAGACATTATTAATGTTGTAAATGACGTTTGTAGCTGGAAACGGCAGATTTTTTATAGAATATCTACATCGGCGTACAGAGGCCCATTTTCAGCAACCATCACTCCTGTGTTCCAATGGCACGTTGTGTTAGCTAATCCAAGTTTATCGTTTTAAAAGGCTAATTGATCATTAGAAAACCCTTTTGCAATTATGTTAGCACAGCTGAAAACTGTTGTCCTGATTAAAGAAGCAATACAACTGGCCTTCTTTAGACTAGTTGAGTATCTGGAGCATCAGCATTTGTGGGTTTGATTACAGGCTCAAAATGGCCAGAAACAAAGACCTTTCTTCTGAAACTCGTCAGTCTATTCTTGTTCTGAGAAATGAAGGCTATTCCATGCGAGAAATTGCCAAGAAACTGAAGATATCGTACTGTGTACTACTCCCATCACAGAACAGCGCAAACTGTCTCTAACCAGAATAGAAAGAGGAGTGGGAGGCCCCGGTGCACAATTAAGCAAGAGGACAAGTATATTAGAGTGTCTAGTTTGAGAAACAGATGCCTCACAAGTCCTCAACTGGCAGCTACATTAAATAGTACCCGCAAAACACCAGTCTCAACGTCAACAGTGAAGAGGCGACTCTGGGATGCTGGCCTTCTAGGCAGAGTTCCTCTGTCCAGTGTCTGTGTTCTTTTGCCCATCTTAATCTTTTATTTTTATTGGCCAGTCTGAGATGTGGCTTTTTCTTTGCAACTCTGCCTAGAAGGCCAGCATCCCGGAGTCGCCTCTTCACTGTTGACGTTGAGACTGGTGTTTTGCGGGTACTATTTAATGAACCATCTGCCTCCTGTGTCTGCATCTTGGTCTCGCCCTGTGTCGTTATAGTATGAACTGGCCATGACTGACCCAGCAGACTCGGACCGGTTCCGCAACGCTGTCTCCCTGCAGAGAGCCACCATTGAAAAACATGAGGAGCTATTTCAGAGCCTTATGGAAGGTCTCCATACACTGTCGAGATGCCATGACCAGGGTTTCAAGACGTTACTAGAGCAATTCCATGGACTATCTATCAGGCAGCATGCCAACGGAGACCTCCCGGACGCTCAGTAATTCCCCTGTCAGTGAAGATTTTGTACAGCCTACCCTGGCTTCCTGAGAACCCCGCTTACCTCCTCCTGAGCGCTATGTTGGGGACCCTGGAACCTGCCAGGTGTTTCTTTCCCAGTGCTCCCTCATCTTTGAGCTGCAGCCCTCTTCGTTCCTTTCGGACTGTTCAAGAATATCCTATAACGCTAATGTCTGGTAAAGCGCTCTCCTGGGCTATGGCGGTTTGGGAGGAACAATCCACCATTTGCCTTCGTTTAGAGGATTTCATGGCGGAGGTGAGGAAGGTATTCGATTCTCCGGTGTCCGGGAGAGAGGCAGCTTGAAAGCAACTTCAATTATGTTAAGAACCCCGTAGTGTGGCAGACTATGCAGTAGACTTTTGCACGTTGGCTGCCGAGAGTGCCTGGAACCCGGAGTCTCTGTTCGATACCTTTCTTCATAGACTATCCGAGGAGATTAAAGGCGAGCTCGCAGCTCGGGAGTTACCCCTGGATCTCGACTCTCTTGTAGCCTTAACAATAAAGATCGATGGATGTCTATGGGAGCGCAGGAGGGAGATGAGGTCTGTTTTCAGCCCCACTCATTCATCCATGGCTGCTTGCTTGCCCCGAAGAACTCCGGAAGTCCCCAAGGCCTGCATTTCCGAGAGGATCCGAAGGCACCCAAGTCCCCTCGGGAATGAGCAACTAATTCTCTACAGTGCCTGTGCAACGGGGCAGAGCTAGGTTGTCGCCTCAGGAACGAATACAGAGGCTTAACTCCAACAGTTGCATGTATTGTGGTGCTAAGGGCATTACAAATCCGCCTGTCCAGTAAAAGATCAGACTCATCAGCTAGGTAAGAGTACTATGGTGGGCCATACTGGGAGTTTGCGAATTCCACCGCTCCACTATCTCCTTTCTGGGATACGTCATTGATGAATCCATTGATGGAGTGTTCAGATGAATCCTGAAAAGGTGAGAGCGGTGGTGGATTGACACCAATCCGCATCCAGAATGCAGCTAAAATGTTTCATGGGATTTTCTCATTTCTACCATGGCTTCATTCGGGGCTACAGCACCCTGGCGGCTCCCCTCTCTGCACTCACTTCTCCCAAGGTGTTTTTGGACCTCAAGCGTCAGTTTACTACAGCCCTCATCCTCATCATTAGGATCCTTTCCGTCAGTTCTTGGTTGAGGTCGACGCTTCTGACTTTGGAGTGGGGGATTTTCATCTGTGTTTTTCATAGCTGTCTATTTACCACCACAAACCGATGCTGGCACTAAGACCGCACTCAACAAGCTGTATATGGCCGTAAGCAAATGAGAAAATGCTCATCCAGAGTCAGGGCTCTTGCTGGCCGTGGATTTGAATGCAGGATAATTGCAATCAGTTTTTTTTTTTTTACCAGCATGTCACCTGTGCAACTAGAGAAATAAATATTCTAGAGTACCTTTACTCCACACACAGAGGCGCATACAAAGCTCCATTTGGAAAATCTGACCACAACTCTATTCTCCTGATTCCTGCATACAAGAAAAAACTCAAACAGGAAGTACCAGTGAGACGCTCAATATGGAAGTAGTCCGATGAAGCGGATGCTAAGCTACAGGACTGTTTCTCTAGCACAGACTGGAATATGTTTCAGGATTCATCTGATGGCAATGATAAGTTTATGTTATCAATGCATCGACAAAGTTGTCCCCATAGTGACCGTATGTACATATCCTGAACAGAAGCCATGGATTACAGGCAACATCCACACTGAGCTAAAGGCTAGAGCTGCTAGAGCGGGACACTAATCCGGACGCTTATAAGAAATCCCGCTAAGCCCTCCAACGATCCATCAAACACGCAAAGCGTCAATACAGGACTAAGATCGAATCTTACTACACCGGCTCTGATGCTCGTCGGATGTGGCAGGGCTTGCAAACTATCACGGATTGCAAAGGGAAGACAAGTGCTGCCCAGTGAGGCCAACCTACCAGACAAGTTAAATGCCTTGTAAGCTCGCTTTGAGGCAAGCAACACTGAACCATGCGTGAGAGCACCAACTGTTCCGGACAACTGTACAATCACGCTCTCCATAGCCGGTGTGAGTAAGACCTTTAAACAGGTTAACATTCACAAGGTCGCAGGGTCAGATAGATTACTAGGATGCGTACTCAAAGCAGGGTCAGACGGATTACCAGGATGTGTCCTCAGAGCATGTACTGACCAGCTGGCAAGTGTCTTCACTGACATTTTCAACCTCTCCCTGACCCATGTTGCAAGCAAATCACCATAGTCCCTGTGCCCAAGGACGCCAAGGTAAAGTGTCTAAATGATTACCGAACCATAACACTCACATCTGTAGCCATTAACTGCTTTTAAAAACTGGTCACGGATCACATCAACACCATCATTCCAGAAACCCTGGTCCCAATCTAATTTGCAAACCGCTACAACAGATCCACAGATGACTCAATCGCTATTGCATTCCACGCTGCCCTTTTTCACCAGGATAATTGACTACAGCTCAGTGTTCAACACCATAGCGCCCTCCAAGCTCATCACTAAGCTAAGGAGCCTGGGACTGAACACCTCCCTCTGCAACTGAATCCTAGACTTCCTGATGGGCTGCCCCCATCATAACATTTAAGGTCAGGGTGAGAACTCATGGATTTCTTCTCACATGTGAAAGGTGGCATTAACATGCGAACTCAAATTTTAATAAATGTGAAAATATGGTTTCACATGTGAAATTTAAGCTCAACATGTGAAAACAGCTATTTCCCATGTAAAAAAAATGCGATTTCTCATTTGAAAATGTTACCTGTTTTTTTTTGCAAGGTCCTTTTCCCCAGCCACTACTATCATCAATCATGATATTGTGTCAACTGTCAATCATCTCTGAATGTTTAAAGCCTCTCATTTGTCATGTGTGACTTTGATTGTCCAGCCACGACTATTCGCAATTAGCCAAGCTTATTCACTAGGGTCTTTTCTCTCTCTCTCTCTTTCAGCTGAATGGGTAACACAGTGGTGGACATGGCTTCTGTAGAGCAGTGTCTACTGCTGCACAATGGAGCAGTAATTGGGTGATTATTCTGTCTGGTCACCATGCATCACTGCCCATATGACCTCACAGAAAACCATCATCAGCCAAGGGAAATGGGCTTCTCCTGCAATCAGCCAGGGCTGCAAACTGACTTCCCCAGCAACTCCCTAACAGCAGTATTAACTCATGACATGGTTTGCAGAGGAGGGAGGCTGCCATTAGCGATAGAGGATAGTTGTGGATACTAGACTGCATTCCTGCTACACACAGACACATGCGCATACAGAGGCCCGGCGTAAATACATCTCTTTCTCTTTATTCTATTCTATTTTTCCATCGCAAGTCCACTTCGCTATGCCTGCCCACACACAACATTTAATGGGGCATCATTTACCATTACGGCTTATAATCAATCAAGCATGTTTACCAGGTTGCCTAGAGGGTATACGTGGATAGAGAAATAAGAAAGAGCAAACAACAATACGACCAGGGAACAAATTGAAAAGGGTTTGTGTTCCATCAAGTGAAACCATCACAGCGTCACTAATTCCCTTATTGAGGTGAGAGCCAATAAGCATGATTAACAGACCACCTGCAGAGGCAGAACACTACTCTGCATATCGCATCCAACCTTCCTATATACTGGAGCCAATCTATAACAGTTGCCTTCACATTACTGAGACACACAGCACTATAACCACACATAGCAGCTTTAGCTCTGTGGATATCCAGCAGTACAATACTATGGTTTCAATGACGTAACATTTCAAAAGAATCTACAAAACATAATTTTATCACTACATTTCTTGTCACAAACAAGCCATATACGGTATATTCTGTAAGTAGCCCATAGGCCTGGCTCCTGTATGTTTTATATGAATACAAACACATAGCATTGAATGTATTGACTAGAGCACAGCTCAATGTGCGCTGCGACAAGTACAGTGAATACACTCTCCATACAGTATCATGAAATCAATGCCTCACGGTCGATTCCAGAGACAGGTACGTATGCTATATGTTCTCCATCTGAGTGCTTTCAGGCCTAAAAGCCATCTCTCTACCTGTTCATGTTGATGACCTGAGGAGTTATGACCTCATCACCGCGTACTGTAGGATTTCACACGTCTCAAGGAACCCTGCTTGATCACTCTCCATGAAGGCATGAAGGACACTAAAGGAGGGTGACTGTATTGTTGTAATGGCTCTGGTAAAACAGCCATCCCTGCTCCTCCTAACCTATCAAAGGGAGAGGAACACTGCCACTACTGCCGCTACCTCAGCCAATCTCAAATCTACTTCAAAATTGTACCTCCCTCACTCCCATCATTGTCATTGGGGGACACAGTGACAGAAGGTGAAGCGACACATGTCCCCTAGTCAAGGACGAAGGGTCATCTGTGCTGGCCAGCACCAGTGGGACGGTGCCAGGGATGACAGCTCGTCGTCACATGTCCCGCATCACGCCGTGACAGTCTGAGACGATAGTCCCAATCAACTCAGGCCTGGGCGGCTAGCCGCCTAACAGCATTTCATGTCCGATTAGGTTAGGAGGTGCTGGCACTCATCCCCAGGGACGGCTCTGTCATAGGTAGCTCTTATACCTGTGATGGAGCTCCTGTGGAGTGGGTGTTGGGGGGAAGTGGAATGGGTCTCCAAAAGGGTTAAGTCATTCTGGCTATTCTAGTCTGCCACTTTTCAAAAACCTCACTAGGCCCAAATACAGCCATGTGTGGAATAGTGAAATTGAAAAATATTTTTTGCTGTTGAAACAAAATAGCTGAGACAATCGGGTGGGTTCACCATCTCTCACCCCTAAATACAGAACTGCATTTGAAATCTGCCTGGGAGTAGTCTAGTCAGTAGGGGTGATGGCTCCGAAAATGCTTTGATAAAAACGGAGAGAGTTGACCAGTGAGGCGTGTGATGCAAATTAAATTCCTCTAACAGAGAATCTGATTGAAGTCAGAGAGGAACTGGCCAAGCTGAACACAGTCAGATCCCACAAGCTCATCATCTCTGCCTCGGGCTCCTTGGCTTGCAACAAGATCCCCCCCACCCCCCCACCCCACCCCCCATCCTACCCGCATCGCAGACCCACAGATGTGGCAGCAGCCTCATTTAAATGCCTTGCTCAAACGTGGGCCGTGTCTCTCCAGCCACCAACTGTAATGGCGCGTGGCAGGCAACTTTCAGTCCTCCGAGACAGACTATTGTCTCCTGTTCCTGTTTCACTTGGGCTTTAGAGTGATACACAAACATGTCTGAACCTCCATATTGCCGGCTTGGCCTTTCTCATTAGAGCGCCTCTCTCTCTCTCTGAGACAGGGGAGTCTGGTGCGTTTTTAGAAGCAGATGAGGCCCACAGAGTAGTGTCATGGCTGCCATGTCTGTCCATGACGCTGCTAAATCACAGTAGTCATAGGCTCAGGATCAGGAGTGCTAATATTAGCTTCTGCTGCCAGACAGATGGAGGAGGGAGGGAGGGAGGGATGGAGAGGGAGGCCCTGCGCCCAATGTGACAGATAATACCCGTCCGCAGCCCCTGAGGTACGTTAGCGATGCTTATTTAAACAGCCTGGCTGAATGTTGCTCTTTAAATGGAATGAAATAGTCCCATCAAGGGCCCCCACACTCCACTCCCCCCAGTTATGGCTTTCCCACTGCTCAAAAGGCCTCCCGTTGCCGTGCTAGCCGAGTTGATTAACTGTAAGTGGAGCTGACTTGGCGGAGAAGACAGCGGCGGATAATATGATAGTGTTGGAGGTTGGGTGGAAGGATTGTGGGAGAAAACAAAATATTGGGGATCTACATAACCTTTCATTTCAACTCTTTTAACCAACATGTGCCTTTGGAAAGGCAATACTCCAACTAGCCTGCTTAATATTCCCCTCACACCTTGATCCACATTGAACTATATATACTTCCTTGGAGAGGAACAGGTCATAAAGGCCCTATAGTAAGGAACAGGTCATAATATCCCTGAAGTAAGGAACAGGTTATAATGGCCCTGCAGTAAGGAACAGGTTATAATATCCCTGAAGTAAGGAACAGGTTATAATGGCCCTGCAGTAAGGAACAGATTATAATATCCCTGCAGTAAGGAACAGGTCATAATATCCCTGAAGTAAGGAACAGGTTATAATGGCCCTGCAGTAAGGACCAGGTCATAATATCCCTGCAGTAAGGAACAGGTCATAATATCCCTGAAGTAAGGTACAGGTTATAATGGCCCTGCAGTAAGGAACAGGTTATAATGTCCCTGCAGTAAGGAACAGGTTATAATGGCCCTGCAGTAAGGAACATGCTATAATGGCCCTGCAGTAAGGTACAGGTTATAATTGCCCTGCAGTAAGGGACATGCTATAATGGCCCTGCAGTAAGGAATAGGTTATAATGGCCCTGCAGTAAGGAACAGGTTATAATGGCCCTGCAGTAAGGGACAGGTCATAATATCCCTGCAGTAAGGAACATGCTATAATGGCCCTGCAGTAAGGTACAGGTTATAATGTCCCTGCAGTAAGGAACATGTTATAATGGCCCTGCAGTAAGGTACAGGTTATAATGGCCCTGCAGTAAGGAACAGGTTACAATGGCCCTGCAGTAAGGACCAGGTTATAATGGCCCTGCAGTAAGGAACATGTTATAATGGCCCTGTAGTAAGGACCAGGTTATAATGGCCCTGCAGTAAGGAACAGGTTATAATGTCCCTGCAGTAAGGAACAGGTTATAATGTCCCTGCAGTAAGGAACAGGTTATAATGTCCCTGCAGTAAGGAACAGGTTACAATGGCCCTGCAGTAAGGAATAGATTACAATGGCCCTGCAGTAAGGAACAGGTTACAATGGCCCTGTAGTAAGGAACAGCGGCCGTGGACATCCCCCTCTTCAAAGGGAGAGACACTCTAGACCCAAACTGTTACAGACGTATATCCATCCTGCCCTGCTTTCTAAAGTCTTCGAAAGCCAAGTGAACAAACAGATCACCAACCATTTCAAAACCCACCGTACCTTCTCCACTATGCAATCTGGTTTCCGAGCTGGCCACGGGTGCACCTCAGCCACGCTCAAGGTCCTAAACGATATCATAACTGCAATTGATAAAAGACAGTACTGTGCAGCCGTCTTCATTGACCTGGCCAAGGCTTTCGACTCTGTCAATCACCGAATTCTTATCGGCAGACTCGACAGCCTTGGTTTCTCTGGTTCACCTACTACTTCTCAGATAGAGTTCAGGTAATCAAATGGCTACCCGGACTATTTGCATTGTGTGCCCCCCAACCCCTCTTTTACGCTTATGCCACTCTCTGTTTATCATATATGCATAGTCACTTTAACTATACATTTATGTACATACTACCTCAATTGGCCCGACCAACCAGTGCCCCCGCTTATTGGCTAACCGGGCTATCTGCATTGTGTCCCGCCACCCACCACCCGCCAACCCCTCGTTTACGCTACTGCTACTCTCTGTTTATCATATATGCATAGTAACTTTAACCATATCTACATGTACATACTACCTCAATCAGCCCGACTAACTGGTGCCTGTATATAGCCTTGCTACTGTTATAGCCTCGCTACTGTATATAGCTTCACTACTGTTATTTTTCACTGTCTTTAAAAAAAAAAATGTTTTTACTGTTTTTATTTATTTACTTACCTATTGTTCACCTAATACCTTTTTTTGCACTGCTGGTTAAAGCCTGTAAGTAAGCATTTCACTGTAAGGTCTACACCAGTTGTATTTGGCGCACGTGACAAATAAACTTTGATTTCATATGATTTGAGCGTGTCAAATCGGAGGGCCTGTTGTCCGGACCTCTGACAGTCTCTATGGGGGTGCCACAGGGTTCAATTCTCAGGCCGACTCTTTTCTCTGTATATATCAATGATGTCTCTCTTGCTGCTGGTGATTCTCTGATCCACCTCTACGCAGACGACACCATTCTGTATACATCTGGACCATTTTTGGAAACTGTGTTAACAAACCTCCAAACGAGCTTCAACGCCATACAACACTCCTTCCGTAGCCTCCAACTGCTCTTAAATGCTAGTTTAACGAAATGCAGCTCTTCAACCGATCGCTGCCCGCACCCTCTCGCCCGACTAGCATCACTACTCTGGATGGGTCTGACTTAGAATAAGTGGACAACTATAAATACCTAGGTGTCTGGCTTGACCATAAACTCTCCTTCCAGACTCACATTAAGCATCTCCAATCCAAAGTTAAATCTAGAATTGGCTTCCTATTTCGCAGCAAAGCCTCCTTCACTCATGCTGCCAAACATACCCTCGTAAAACTGACTATCCTACTGATCCTTCACTGCGGCGATGTCATTTACAAAATAGCCTCCAACACTATACTCAGCAAATTGGATGCAGTCTATCACAGTGCAATCCGTTTTGTCACCAAAGCCCCATATACTACCCACCACTGCGACCTGTATGCTCTCGTTGGCTGGTCCTCGCTACATATTTGTCGCCAAACCCAGGTCATCTACAAGCCTATGCTAGGTAAAGCTCCGCCTTATCTCAGTTCACTGCTCACCATAGCAACACCCACCCGTAGCACGCGCTCCAGCAGGTATATTTCACTGGTCATCCCCAAAGCCAACACCACCTTTGGCCGCCTTTCCTTTCAGTTCTCCTCTGCCAATGATTGGAACGAATTGCAAAAATCACTGAAGTTGGAGACTTATATCTCCCTCACTAACTTTAAGCATCAGCTGTCAGAGCACCTTACCAGTCGCTGCAGCTGTACACAGCCCATCTGTAAACAGCCCATCCAACCAACTACCTACCTTATCCCCATATTTGTTTTGTTTTTTCTGCTCTTTTACACACTAGTATTGCTACTTGCACATCCTCATCTGCACATATATCACTCCAGTGTAAATTGCTAAATTGTAATTACTTCGCCACTATTGGCCTATTTATTGCCTTACCTCCTTACTTCACTTGCACACACTGTATATAGATTTTTCTATTGTGTTATTGACTGTACGTTTGTTTATCCCATGTGTAACTCTGTGTTGTTATTTTTGTCGCACTGCTTTGCTGTCACGTCCTGACCAGTAAAAGGGGTCATTTGTCATTGTAGTATGGTCAGAGCGTGGCAGGGGGTGTTGTTTTGGTGTGTTTTGGGGTTGGTTTATTTCATGGGGATTTGTTCTAGTTTTCATTTTCTATGTTCATTTTCTATGTGTGGCTGAGTATGGTTTCCAATCAGAGGCAGGTGTCTTTCGTTGTCTCTGATTGGAAGCCATACTTAGGCAGCCTGTTTTTTACTTTGGGTTTGTGGGTGGTTGTTTTCCGTATAGTCTGTGCACCTTACGGAACTGTTTTGTCGTATTGTTGATTTTGGTTAAGTGTTCACGTTAAATCGTCACGCGAATCAGCGATATTGGACTCACCTGGACTCACTCATCACCTGTTATTACCTCCTCTATATTTGTCAGTTCCCCAGCTCTATTCTCCGCTTCTGCATTGATTGTCTTTTGTTTGTGTTACCTGTTTGCTGATGCTGTTCCTGTCTCGTTCCATGTCCGTTATTTATTAAACTTCCAGTACCTGTTACTTCCAGTACCTGATTTGTCTATCCAGCGTCATTCCATGTGACAACGGTGGAGCATGGAGATGTCATCAAGACAAATTGTAGCTACTTTGAAGAATTGAAAATATAACCTCTCTAGGGTATGTGGGACGAAATCGTCCCACCTACTCAACAGCCAGTGCAATCCCGTGGCGCGATATTCAAATACCTTAGAAATGCTATTACTTCAATTTCTCAAACATATGACTATTTTACACCATTTTAAAGACAAGACTCTCGTTAATCTAACCACACTGTCCGATTTCAAAAAGGCTTTACAACGAAAGCAAAACATTAGATTATGTCAGCAGAGTACCCAGCCAGAAATAATCAGACACCCATTTTTCAAGCTAGCATATAATGTCACATAAACCCAAACCACAGCTAAATGCAGCACTAACCTTTGATGATCTTCATCAGATGACAATCCTAGGACATTATGTTACACAATACATGCATGTTTTGTTCAATCAAGTTCATATTTATATCAAAAACCAGCTTTTTACATTAGCATGTGACTAGCATGTGACTAGCATTCCCACCGAACACTTCCGGTGAATTTACTAAATTACTCATGATAAACGTTCACAAAAAACATAACAATTATTTTAAGAATTATAGATACAGAACTCCTTTATGCACTCGCTATGTCCGATTTTAAAATAGATTTTCGGTGAAAGCACATTTTGCAATATTCTGAGTAGATAGCCCGGCCATCACAGGCTAGCTATTTTGACACCCACCAAGTGTGGTACTCACCAAACTCCGATTTACTATTAGAAAAGTTTGATTACCTTTGCTGTTCTTTGTCAGAATGCACTCCCAGGACTTCTACTTCAATAACAAATGTTGGTTTGGTTCCAAATAATCCATAGTTATATCCAAATAGCGACGTTTTGTTCGTGCGTTCAAGACACTATCCGAAGGGTAAAGAAGGGTGACGCGCCCGACGCGTTTCGTGACAAAAAAATGCAAAATATTCCATTACCGTACTTCGAAGCATGTCAAGCGCTGTTTAAAATCAATTTTTATGCGATTTTTCTCGTAAAAAAGCGATAATATTCCGACCGGGAGTCGTTGTTTTTGTTCAAAGAGAGAGAAAGTAAACATGGTGTCGGCTCGTGCACGCGCCTCCAGTCTCATTGTCCTCAGATCGACCACTTACAAAATGCGCTACTGTTTTTCAGCCAGGGCCTGCAAAGCCACCATTCATCGTTCTGGCGCCTTCTGAGAGCCTATGGGAGCGTTAGAAAATATCACGTTATGCCAGAGATCCCCTGTTTTGGTTAGAGATGATCAAGAAGGCCAAGAAAAAGTCAGAGAGAGCGCTTCCTGTTTGGAATCTTCTCAGGTTTTGGCCTGCCATATGAGTTCTGTTATACTCACAGACACCATTCAAACAGTTTTAGAAACTTTAGGGTGTTTTCTATCCAAATCAAACAATTATATGCATATTCTAGTTACTGGGCAGGAGTAGTAACCAGATTAAATCGGGTACGTTTTTTATCCGGCCGTGCAAATACTGCCCCCTATCCCCAACAGGATAATGGTCCTGCAGTAAGGAATAGATCGTAATGGCCTTGCAGTGAGGAACAAGTTATAATTGTCCTGCAGTAAGGAATAGATTATAATGGCCTTGCAGTGAGGAACAGGTTATAATGGCCCAGCAATATACTGAAGATATCTGGGACTCTCACTTTAGTTTTTGTTTATAGTTTAAATTCCCAATGCAAAATCTCTAAATTGGTATTGTGTTTCAAAAGACATTCATTGTATTACTGAAATTTGGCCAATGAATGTGTGTGAGAGTGTGTGTGTGTGTGTGTGTGTGTGTGTGTGTGTGTGTGTGTATGCATTAACGTCAACATGCTACATCTGCCCACTCTCTCTCTCTCTAGGGAGAGTAATACCCCGTTAACACACGCATGTTACATATTTACACCTTGTGCCTTTTGCCCAGGCTGTGTGTGTCCCCAAATTATGGGAGATCTCAGAGTGACATGACTCTTTGCCAATAAAAGAGAGAGAGAAAGATAGAGAAGAAGGAGAGAAAACAAAAGGGAGAGGAAGAGAAGACAGAGACACAGGGATAGAGAGAGTAGATTGCACAGGGAGCACCACAGCTCTGATTGGGTTGTTAACGAAACACACCAATCTGCTTGCCCTCTTCACTCTCAGAACAGCACAACACAGAGAGGAGGAAAACAGACAAGGTGATTATTCCTGTTCTGCCAGCTCCATGTGGTTTTCTTTCCCAGCTCAAAGAGAGACAGCAGGAAGTACGTTCTAATTTTCTCTCCCCCATTTCAGCAGCGAGATGGATATATCCATTCACTGACTGACAGGCAAGTGGATGTGTCAGTGAAAAACGAGCTCTCTATATTCAAACCTAAAACATGAATATTACTTCAATAGCGATTTGATTATGCACATCTCTCATGTTTTCTGACATCTCAGACAAGACATTACCAAGCTTCCAAATACAGTTGACTTGAAACAAACACATTACCGCTTTCTTGAAGTTCATCATCATGCTCCTCGATAGATTGATAGGTGCAATGTCCTATCTCTACAACGTAATGCTATAGGAATGCAGAGTTTTCTAGGCATGTTCTGCTCCTGTGGTTTACATTTAAATCTATCTCTGAGAGACCGGGGGTGTCTGGGGGTTTGGCAGTCCAGAACTGTCTCCAGACGGAGCAGGCTGATTGGTTACCCTGGCTGCAGCCAGCCCGGTGGAAGGCTTTGAGGAGGTAGACTAGAGCTGCCTTGGTGTACAGCCCCATGGGCTTCACAGCCTGAGTACCCTGGCCAAGTATAGAGACCACAATTCAGTGTGTGTGTGTGTGTCCACTGCCTGACCAAGGGAACAAACCACTGCAGGAACTCTGGGGCTCAGTGAAACTATTCCAAATGAAATCCTTGCATACAGCGAAGTATCAGCGTCTCTGGAAATATGTAACCTTGGTTCAGGTTAGACACAGTAACTGCTCCCACTGCTGTGTTCTGTCTACACCATGTCCATTTGACCAAAGTAGTTCCAAAAGCCTTCTAAATCCTTCATCACTAACCACATATTCAAGCTAATCAACTGCTGATCATGAAGGAAAATCTATCAAATACGTATGTGACGTACAGTGGTGGCCCCAAAACCCTAACCTGTGTTTTCTGTGTCATTTGGATGTAACTACAGTAGCATGTCCTTTGGCTAATCCTGCAGTAGCTGTATGCATGACTTCTCTGAGTGCCTCAATACAGCTGAAATTATTCTTCACTATACTTCTGAGGTACCGCAAAGAAGTTTTCTATCAAATGCATAACAAGCCGCAAAACCAATTCCCCTGGCTTTTCCAATTGTGCTAGCTTTTAAAAATCCACTTATCCTACAATAAATAACGCCACATATAATTCAACCATAAAACGGACATTTCAATTCACTCTCCGAAACTCAATTATTTTAAAAGTGTATTAATTATAACATTTATTTTATGGATTTTTAAATCTAACCCACAGCCCACCCTGTTCTGACACCTTATGTTGTTTGCTCCAATCTGTACAAACAAAGGGTTTATTTTGTTTTTGGGATCACTTCAATGTGATCTATGCTGTCTTTAATAATGCATAGTCTTGCAGTTTAAAAACGCCTCACTCTGCAAGGTAAAAGAGGCTATTTTTATCTATAAATCTTTTATATAGCCAAGCAGGTCAAAATGTTGCCTTTTGTAAGGCTCAGCGTGCCATAAACAAGATGTTTGTTTATTTTGGCACAAGGAGAAAAAGGCTCACCTCTCTTCATGGCCCGGGGCCAATAGAAGAGCCATCTCTGATCAATATTGGGACATCAAGGTGGGAGTAGGGCAGCTGCCCAGTTTACTTCAATAAACTGTAGACACACACATAGAAGTTTGCCCTTGTTCCAACACTCATACAGATAATATACATATACTCAATTGCATGTCTATTCAAACTCAGGGCACATCAAGAGATGCTTGTGTAGTTCTCACTGTCCTTTGTGATTGTGTAGCCTGTCTCTGTGTGTTGTATGTTATGTTGGTTCTCTGTGTCTGTGACCGTCAGCAAATCGGGCCCTTTGTGTGTGTGTGTTTGTGTGTGTGTGATTGTGTGGGTGTGTGTTACACTGTGCCTGGTGACTTAATTCCAGGGCAGTGGCGATGCGAAGGGCGCAGGGCTGTCACTTCTGATCAGGCCTGTGCCATTGAGATGGACAAGACGAGGGCAGTGTGTGAGCAGTGAGAAGACAGTCTAGCAGCCCTGGCATTGACGGACAGACATTCCCCGTCTGCCCCCTATTAGAGCCCTGTTGACATCATGGGGAGCCAAGCCTACCAGTGCTGCATAGCCTAGCCCACCAGTGCTGTGTCTGTCGTTACAGACACACAGGAACACAGCCACTGCTGCTGCCTGCCATCAATTGATACTGCTGAGGCCTTGATGCATTTACAAGTCCTCATAGGCAGCCTTTAGCAATCATGTATAATGGAAAGCTGTACTCTCATTCTCTCCTCCTACTCGCTCTCTATATTTTTCATCTTTCACACACGCACGCACGCACGCACGCACGCACACACACACACACACACACACACACACACACACACACACCTACAGACCATTACAGTTACAAACAGCCATACTTCACCTGAAATGGATGCCCAGGAGTAAACAAATTAAAGTACCATAAACTGAACATGAACTGAGAATAGCTCCAACCTTGGTAAATGCAAAGCACATACAGTATAAAGCCAGTGTTATATAATACATGGGCCCTCCCCGGGATTATTAGACATAAGGAAAACTGATTTTACACTGGGTGTCAGCAAGATTCTTTCTAGCCAAATCTCTCACTGCAGAAAAACCCTCAGCATCATCACTAGCTGTAATACACAGAGGACACAGTGCAGGAGAGGAGAGCAGAAGGGTGGAGAGAAAATGTAGAGGAGATGTAGAGGAGAGGAGATGTAGAGGAGAGGAGATATAGAGGAGAGGAGATATAGAGGAGAGGAGATATAGAGGAGAGGACATGTAGAAGAGAGGAGACGTAGAGGAGAGGAGACAGAGAGGAGAGGACATGTAGATGAGAGGAGATGTAGGGGTGAGGAGATGTAGAGGAGAGGAGAGGAAATGTAGAGGAGAGGATATGTAGAGGAGAGGAGATGTAGAGGGGTGAATATGTAGAGGAGAGGAGATGTAGAGGAGAGGAGATGAAGAGGATAAGACATGCAGAGGAGAGGAGATGTAGAGTAGATGATATATAGAGGAGAGGAGATGTAGAGGAGAGGAGATGTAGAGGTGAGGAGATGTAGAGGAGATGTAGAGGAGAGGAGATGTAGAGGAGAGGAGATGTAGAGGAGAGGATATGTAGAAGAGAGGAGAAGTAGAGGAGAGGAGATGAAGAGGAGAAGACATTCAGAGGAGAGGAGATGTAGAGTAGATGATATGTAGAGGAGATGTAGAGGAGATGTAGAGGACAGGAGATGTAGAGGAGAGGAGATGTCGAGGAGAGGAGATGTAGAGGAGAGGAGATGTAGAGGAGAGGAGATGAGGAGGAGAGAAGATGTAGAGGAGAGGAGATGTCGAGGAGAGGAGATGTAGAGGAGAGGAGATGTAGAGGAGAGGAGATGTAGAGGAGAGGAGATGAGGAGGAGAGAAGATGTAGAGGAGAGGAAATGTAGAGGAGAGGAGAGGAGATGAGGAGGAGAGGAGATGTAGAGGAGAGGAGATGTAGAGGAGAGGAGATGAGGAGGAGAAGAGATGTAGAGGAGAGGAGATGAGGAGGAGAGGAGATGAGGAGGAGAGGAGATGTAGAGGAGAGGAAATGTAGAGGAGAGAAGAGGAGAGGAGATGTAGAGGAGATGTAGAGAAGATGATATGTACAGGAGAGGAGATGTAGAGGAGAGGACACGTAGAGGAGAGGAAATGTAGAGGAGATGTAGAGGAGAGGAGATGTTGAGGAGAGAAGAGGAGAGGAAATGTAGAGGAGATGTAGAGGAGATGATATGTAGATGAAAGGAGATGTAGAGGAGAGGACATGTGGAGGAGAGAAGATGTAGAGGAGAGGAAATGTAGAGGAGATGTAGAGGAGAGGAAATGTAGAGGAGATGTAGAGGAGATGTAGAGGAGAGGGAATGTAGAGGAGAGGAAATGTAGAGGGGAGATGTAGAGGAGAGGAAATGTAGAGGGGAGATGTAGAGGAGAGGAGATGTAGAGGAGAGGAAATGTGGAGGAGTGGAGATGTAGAGGAGAGGAAATGTAGAGGGGAGATGTAGAGGAGAGGAAATGTAGAGGAGATGTAGAGGAGAGGAGATGTAGAGGAGAGGAGATGTAGAGGAGAGGAAATGTGGAGGAGTGGAGATGTAGAGGAGAGGAAATGTGGAGGAGTGGAGATGTAGAGGAGAGGAAATGTAGAGGAGAGGAGATGTAGAGGAGAGGAAATGTAGAGGAGAGGAAATGTAGAGGAGAGGATATGTAGAGGAGAGGAAATGTAGAGGTGATGTAGAGGAGAGGAGATGTAGAGGAGAGGAAATGTAGAGGTGATGTAGAGGAGAGGAGATGTAGAGGTAATGTAGAGGAGAGGAGATGTAGAGGAGAGGAGATGTAGAGGTGATGTAGAGGAGAGGAGATGTAGAGGTGATGTAGAGGAGAGGAAATGTAGAGGAGAGGAAATGTAGAGGTGATGTAGAGGAGAGGAGATGTAGATCCTGCCTGGGATTCCACTGTTAGTTTAGGAAACTGGCGAAAATCAAATGTGTACCAAATGTAGATGTTTTCCTATAAACTGCATGATCTAGTTGTGGACAGACCAGTAATGTTATGCTGCACTTAAATCATTTCAAAATGGTGAGCATCTCTGTGCTGTGTGGGAGAATACAATTGGCTTCTAGTCACAATGAGAGGGATTCACAAAATTAAAAAAAGGGTCACAAAATAGACATTCTCATTCTCTCCTTCTCACTTCTTTAATCCAGAACGAGGGAAGCCAGGGAACCCTTCACTTCTTTAATCCAGAACGAGGGGAGCCAGGGAACCCTTCACTTCTTTAATCCAGAACGAGGGGAGCCAGGGAACCCTTCACTTCTTTAATCCAGAATGAGGGAAGCCAGGGAACCCTTCACTTCTTTAATCCAGAATGAGGGGAGCCAGGGAACCCTTCACTTCTTTAATCCAGAATGAGGGGAGCCAGGGAACCCTTCACTTCTTTAATCCAGAACGAGGGAAGCCAGGGAACCCTTCACTTCTTTAATCCAGAACGAGGGGAGCCAGGGAACCCTTCACTTCTTTAATCCAGAACGAGGGGAGCCAGGGAACCCTTCACTTCTTTAATCCAGAATGAGGGGAGCCAGGGAACCCTTCACTTCTTTAATCCAGAATGAGGGGAGCCAGGGAAGTGAAAGGTTCACCAACAACCCTCAGCCTGCTTAACTTACATAAAAATGAAAGGAAATGGCTAAATGAATACATCCATAGTAACAATGAGGATGCCTTTTGAAGGAGAAGGTAAAACATTTACGCTGTGTGGCTGGTGTGTGTTGTTATTTTAGCTTCTGTGAAGAACGAAAATAAGAAGTACCAAAGTCTATATGGAGCAGGCAGTGGCCATCTTTAAAGAGGATACGTGGGAGAGAAAAGGACAAGGTAAGGGACAACAGCTAGTTGAGGTGGTGGGGTACTCTGTCTTATCAGTCAGACTTCAGAGCTAACTCCACCCACCCTTCCCCCTTCGAACCTTCCTAAGCATCAGAGGTGAAACAGACTATCCTCAGAATCTCCAGAAGTGACATTCACCAGGCATACTAGTAACAAACGGCCCCAATCTTCTCCATCATATCATAGTAATTGTGGAGGCATTTCGATATTTTACAGTTTGAATCCCAAAGCCCCTGTGCTGCAGAACACTAAGGTTGATAATCTGTTGATAAAAACAAACAGATTCTGATATATTGTGTGCGTGTGTGTGTGTGTGTGTGTGTGTGTGTGTGTGTGTGTGTGTGTGTGTGTGTGTGTGTGTGTGTGTGTGTGTGTGTGTGTGTGGTTAGTGCTTGTTTGTTTTTGTTTAGGGAGCCCAGTAACATCCTGTCAGAGCACGGGTCAGGATGACAAATCTCTCCTCTCCATCTAGAGCCATGCATCTCTCTGCTGTTCAGTCAGGGCCATGTTTTCAGTGCTGCTCTGACACCTGAGCAGCCAGAGCCTGTTAAACTGCCCTGGCCCCAAATGGAGTTCTCATTTTCAAGGGGAACGGCTCCATGGCATAACGTACTTTGTCTTGGGAATGACTTTTTGTGGGACGTGCTTGGCTCTCTCCGGGATGGACATGGCTGGCTGGCTCCAGGGGAGACAGATGGAGGCCAATGGCGAGGCTGACACATGTTGAGAGGCTGTGATGAGTCAATGACTGAGGCAGGCTCTGCGCAGCTCTGTCTGGAAGGCAGATGTTTTACGCGTCCCCAACTTATTGTGTTTTTTTGTTTGTTTATCTGCGTTGTTTGTAACATTTTTTTACTTATTTTGAACATATTGTTGCCGCTACCATCTCTTATGACCGAAAATAACTTCTAGACATCAGGACTGCGATTACTCACCACGGACTGACAGAATCCTTTTTTTTCTTTTAACGAGTCTGACGAGCCCGACGCGAATGATATAGTGCTTCCTCGGAAACAGACCCCGATCCCCACGATTTGCGTAAAGAGGAGGAGGAGGAAGAGGGTCCGAATTGCGAGCTGCCTTCTGAGAATTCATAGGCGATCGAATAAACCCCCAGTTCCCTCCATTCTGCTAGCAAATGTACAATCTTTGGAGAATAAAATCGACCAGCTATGTGAAAGATTAAACTACCAATGGGACATTAAAAACTTTAACATGTTATGCTTCACGGAGTTGTGGCTGAACGACGACACTATCAACATATTGGTTACACGCTATACCGGCAGGATAGAACAGCGGCGTCTGGTAAGACAAGGGGCGGCGGACTATGAATTTTTGTAAACAGCTGGTGCACAATATCTAAGGAAGTCTCGAGCTATTGCTCGCCTGAGGTAGAGTAACTCATGATAAGCTGTAGACCACACTATCTACCTAGAGAGTTTTCATCTGTATTTTTCGTAGCTGTTTTACATACCACCACAGTAAGAAGCTGGCACTAAGACAGCATTAATTGAGCTGTATTCCGCCATAAGCAAAGAAGAAAACGCTCACCCAGAGGCAGCGCTCCTAGTATCCGGGGACTTTAATGCAGGGAAACAATTCCCTTTTACCAAATTTCTATCAGCATGTTAAATGTGCAACCAGAGAAAAAAAAACTCTGGACCACCTATACTCCACACACAGAGATGCATACAAAGGTCTCCCTCGCCCTCCATTTGGCAAATCTGACCATCATTCTATCCTCCTGATTCCTGCTTACAAGCAAAAATTAAAGCAGGAAGCACTAAATCAATAAAAAAAAGTGGTCAGATGAAGTAGATGCTAAGCTACAGGACTGTTTTGCTAGCATTGACTGGAATATGTTCCGGGATTCCTCCAATGGCATTGAGGAGTACACCACATCTGTTATTGGCTTCATCAATAAGTGCATCGATGACGTCGTACCCACAGTGACCGTACGTACATACCCCAACCAGAAGCCATGGATTACAGGCAGCATCCATACTGAGCTAAAGGCTAGAGCTGCTGCTTTCAAGTCGCGGGACTCTAACTTGAAAGCTTATAAGAAATCCCGCTATGCCCTCCGACGAACCATCAAACAGGCAAAGCATCAATACAGGACTAAGATCAAATCGTACAACACCAGCCGATGTGAGTAATACCTTTCAACAGGTCAACATTCACAAGGCCGCAGGGCCAGACGGATTACCAGGATGTGTACTGCGAGCATGTGCTAACCAAGTGTCTTCAATGACATTTTCAACCTCTCCCTGTCCGAGTCTGTAAAACCAACATGTTTCAAGCAGACCACCATAGCGCCTGTGCCCAAGAACACTAAGGTAACCTGCCTAAATGACTACCGATCCGTAGCACTCACGTCTGGAGCCATGAAGTGCTTTGAAAGGCTGGCCATCAACACCATTATCCCAGAATCCCGTGACCCACTCCAATTTGCATACCGCACCAACAGATCCACAGATGATGTAATCTCTACTGCACTCCACACTGCCCTTTCACACCTGGGCAAAAGGAACACCTATGTGAGATTGCTAATCATTGAATACAGCTCAGCGTTCAACACCATAGTGCCCTCAAAGCTCATCAATAAGCTAAGGACCCTGGGACTAAACACCTCCCTCTGCAACTGGATCCTGGACTTCCTGACGGGCTGCCCCAGGGGTAAAGGGTAGGTAACAACACATCCGCCACGCTGATCCTCAACACAGGGGCCCCTCAGGGGTGTGTGCTCAGTCCCCTCCTGTACTCCCTGTTCACTCATGACTGCACGGCCAGGCACGACTCCAACACCATCATTAAATTTGCCGATGACACAACAGTGGCAGGCCTGATCACCGACAATGACGAGACAGCCTATAAGGAGGAGGTCAGAGACCAGGCCGTGTGGTGCCAGGACAACAATCTCTCCCTCAACGTGATCAAGACAAAGGAAATTATTGTGGACTACAGGAAAAAGATGTCCGAGCACGCCCCAATTCTTATCGACGGGGCTGCAGTGGAGTAGGTTGAGAGCTTCAAGTTCATTGGTGTCCACATCCCCAACAAACTAACATGGTCCAAGCACACCAAGACAGCCGTGAAGAGGGCACGACAAGACCTATTCCCCCTCAGGAGACTGAAAAGATTTGGCATGGGTCCTCAGATCCTCAAAAGGTTCTACAGCTGCACCATTGAGAGCATCCTGACAGGTTGCATCACTGCCTGGTATGGCAACTGCTCGGCCTCCGACTGCAAGGCACTACAGAGTAGTGAGAATGGTCCAGTACATCACTGGGGCCAAGCTTCCTGCCATCCAGGACCTCAATACCAAGCGGTGTCAGAGGAAGGCCCTAAATATTGTCGAAGACTCTAGCCACCCTAGTCATAGACCGTTCTCTCTGCTACTGCACGGCATGCGGTATCAGAGTGCCAAGTCTAGGTCCAAGAGGCTTCTAAACAGCTTCTACCCCCAAGCCATAAGAGTCCTGAACATCTAATTAAATGGCTACTCAGACTATTTGCATTGCCCCCCCACCCCCCACCCTCCCCCCTCTTTACACCGCTGCTACTCTCTGTTGTTGTCATCTATGCATAGTCACTTCAATAACTCTTCCTTCATATACATGCTACCTCAACTAACCGGTGCCCCCGCACATTGACTCTATACCCCCCTGTATATAGTCTCCACATTGACTCTGTACCAGTACCCCCTGTATATAGTCTCCACATTGACTCAGTACCCCCCTATATATAGTCTCCACATTGACTCTGTACCAGTACCCCCTGTATATAGTCTCCACATTGACTCTGTACAGGTACCCCCTGTATATAGTCTCCACATTGACTCTGTACCCCCCTGTATTTAGTCTTGCTATTGTTGTTTTACTGCTGCTCTTTAATTACTTGTTACTTTTATCTCTTATTCTTGCATTTTTAGTATTTTCTTGTATTGTTTTAAACTGCATTGTTGGTTGGGGGCTTGTAAGTAAGCATTTCACTGTAAAATCAAGCTGTTGTGTTCGGTGCATGGGACTAATAAAATTTGATTCCATTTTTTTATTTGATTTGATGGGTGGAGGGGACAGGACAGGGTGGGGTGGCTTCCCTGCATAGGTCCTGCTCTGCCCCGAAACCACCAAGCAGAGGTTGCCCATACACCTTGCACCCCCTAGACTAGAGAGCTGTAATCATGAGAGCTGTTATCATGAGAGCTGTAATCATGAGAGCTGTAATCATGAGAGCTGTTATCATGAGAGCTGTAATCATGAGAGCTGTTATCATGAGAGCTGTAATCATGAGAGCTGTAATCATGAGAGCTGTTATCATGAGAGCTGTAATCATGAGAGCTGTAATCATGAGAGCTGTTATCATGAGAGCTGTTATCATGAGAGCTGTAATCATGAGAGCTGTAATCATGAGAGCTGTAATCATGAGAGCTGTAATCATGAGAGCTGTTATCATGAGAGCTGTAATCATAATCATCTACCAATCCCCTGTATCTCAGCACATTACGATTTTAAAAGAGCCAAAGGGATAATGTCAGGACCTCGGCACAATGCAGACTCAACCCTAGAGGGGAGGACAACTCACGCCCCAGTGTCTCACTTCTAAACCCTGGCCTGAGCACTATCGTGACTAGACCCGGCTTTTCTTTTTTCTCTCTTCTGTTTGGGGGTGGGGTACTGTCACGTCCTGACCAGTAAAAGGGGTCATTTGTCATTGTAGAATGGTCAGGGCGTGGCAGGGGGTATTGTTTTTGTGTGTTTTGGGGTTGGTTTGTTTCATGGGGATTTGTTCTAGTTTTCATTTTCTATGTTCATTTTCTATGTGTAGCCGAGTATGGTTTCCAATCAGAGGCAGGTGTCTTTCGTTGTCTCTGATTGGAAGCCATACTTAGGCAGCCTGTTTTTCCTGTGGGTTGTGGGTGGTTGTTTTTCGTATAGTCATTGTCCTTACGGAACTGTTGTTTGGAGTTTGTTTATTTTGTTTAAGTGTTCACTCATAATAAAAGAAGATGAGCACTGCGTCTTGGTCCAATCCTTTCGACGCATGTGACATGGGGAGGGAGGTTTGGTGGGTAGATCAGCTTTAATATTGCAGATAGATTGTGGCTTCTATCAATGTAGTTATCTGCATCATTTCCAATCCCCCATATATCTTTTTGGTGTAAATATATACAGTATATATATTTCCTTTCCTACCGCCCCTCCCCTAATTGGAGTAAACTAATGGACAACAACACTTAGGCTTCTACTTCCAGCTATAATTCCAGCTATATATATTTTATGGACACCGTATTTTTTACATTAGTTATCTTGTGTTTTAGTTATTTTTAGTCCCACCCTTCAGCTCCCATCAACCCTTTCCCGGCTTAATAATTTAGCATATGGATCAAGGCTCCAGCTCGTATGTATATTCATCTTTTGATTGGGAACATTTCTCCACACCTCTGCTGTAATCCCTCCCTTTGCTGTCTCAACACACCTTCCACTTCAAACCCAGTGCATATCTGAGTAAAGTAATGACTCCTCTTGAGGAATTAAAAAGGCATCATTAGCCAGCACCTGAAGGCCACATCTGATGTGCTGCTAGAAGAATGTGCTAGCTAACGCTGAGATGGGGGAGAAAATCCAGCCACATTAGTTTTAACTGTGGCAACAATATTTGTTGAATTGAACTGTGGTACACCCATCTGTCACTTAAATAGCAATCCATCACCCATTCAATCCATGCATGTTACAGAGAAACATGTGTAACAAGTGTTGAATTTCATGTTGTATAATTGAACACTTCAAACGCCTGATATCAGTGTGCATTCCTTTTGTTGTTGTAAGTGCCCTATTTAATGTCGCACACTTCCTTCTCCTTCTGCATTCTCCCTCATAAACATCCCCTGCCCCCTTACCTCATCCCTTTCTACTGTACCCATGTGGAAGAGGTAGGTTAATGAAATATTGTCCCGTGAAATCATAATGTTTAAACACTTAGAATAAGTTTATATGGTCACTGGCAGTGTTTTATAATGGTCTCCCACCAATATATTGTATTTCAGTCATTTATGAACTTTTATCTGTTGATTTGTGAATGCTGTACATGCTATCTATCTACTGTACTTTCTGATGTAGGCTACATGTTGTCATTGGGCTAGCATGGCTATTCATGCTATTCCTGCTCATTATACCTTATCCAACCCTTCAGTTCCACCACCCACACAGGCGATGACATTACCTGGTTTCAATGATGTTTCTAGAGACAATATCTCTTTCATCATCACTCAATGCCTAGGTTTACCTCCACTGTATTCACATCCTACCATACCTTTGTCTGTACACTACACCTTGAATCTATTTTATCACCCCCAGAAGCCGGCTCCTTTTACTCTCTGTTCCGGACATCCTAGACGTCCAATTCTCATGGCCTTTAGCCGTGCCCTTATCCTACACCTCCTCTGTTCCTCTGGCGATGTAGAGGTGAATCCAGGCCCTGCAGTGCCTAGCTCCACTCCTATTCCCCAGGCGCTCTCTTTTGATGACTTCTGTAATCGTAAAAGCCTTGATTTCATGCATGTTAACATTAGAAGCCTCCTCCCTAAGTTTGTTTTATTCACTGCTTTAGCACACTCTGCCAACCCGGATGTCTTAGCCGTGTCTGAATCCTGGCTTAGGAAGACCACCAAAATCTCTGAAATCTTCATCCCTAACTACAACATTTTCAGACAAGATAGAACGGCCAAAGGGGGCGGTGTTGCAATCTACTGCAGAGATAGCCTGCAGAGTTCTGTCCTACTATCCAGGTCTGCACCCAAACAATTTGAACTTCTACTTTTAAAAATCCACCTCTCTAAAAACAAGTCTCTCACTGTTGCCGCCTGCTATAGACCACCCTCTGCCCCCAGCTGTGCTCTGGATACCATATGTGAACTGATTGCCCCCATCTATCTTCAGAGCTCGTGCTGCTAGGTGACCTAAACTGTGACATACTTAACATCCCGGCCATCCTACAAATTCAAGCTTGATGCCCTCAATCTCACACAAATGATCAATGAACCTACCAGGTACAACCCCAATGCCGTAAACACGGGCACCCTCATAGATATCATCCTAACCAACTTGCCCTCTAAATACATCTCTGCTGTTTTCAACCAAGATCTCAACGATCACTGCCTCATTGCCTGCATCCGTAATGGGTCAGCGGTCAAACGACCTCTACTCATCACTATCAAACACTCCCTGAAACACTTCAGTGAGCAGGCCTTTCTAATCGACCTGGCCCAGGTATCCTGGAAGGATATCGACCTCATCCCGTCAGTAGAGGATGCCTGGTTTTTTTTTTTAATGCCTTAAATAAGCATGCCCCATTCAAGAAATGTTTAACCAGGAACAGATATAGCCCTTGGTTCTCTCCAGACCGGACTGCCCTTAACCAACACAAAAACATCCTGTGGCATTCTGCATTAGCATCGAACAGCCCCCGTGAAATGCAACTTTTTAGGGAAGTTAGAAACCAATATACACATGCAGTTAGAAAAGCCAAGGCTAGCTTTTTCAAGCAGAAATTTCTGGGACATTGTAAAGTCCATGGAGAATAAGAGCACCTCCTCCCAGCTGCCCACTGCACTGAGGATAGGAAACTCTGTCACCACCGATAAATCCACTATAATTGAGAATGTCAATAAGCTGTCACGGTTCTCGTAAGGAGAAGTGGACCAAAGTGCAGCGTGTGTGTTGTTCCACATTTTATTTACACTGTGAAACTATGCAATACATATAAAAAAACTGAATGACAAAAACAACAAACCGTGACGCAGAGGTGAAACATACACTAACTCAAAGATAATCTCCCACAAACCTAGGTAGAGAAAACCCCTACTTAAGTATGATCTCCAATTAGAGACAACGAGGACCAGCTGCCTCCAATTGGAGATCATCCCAAACAAAACCCCAACATAGAAATACAAAACCAGAACCTGACAACACAGAAATAGAAAACATAGAAAAAACCCTGTCACGCCCTGACCTACTCTACCATTGAAAATAACATCTTTCTATGGTCAGAACGTGACATAAGCATTTTACTGCGGCTGGCCATGCTTTCCACCTGGCCACCCCTACCCCGGTCAACAGCACTGCACCCCCCACAGCAACTCGCCAAGCCCCCACCATTTCTCCTTCTCCCAAATCCAGTCAGCTGATGTTCTGAAAGAGCTGCAAAATCTGGACCCCCACAAATCAGCCGGGCTAGACAATCTGGACCCTTTCTTTCAAAAATTATCTGCCAAGATTGTTGCAACCCCTATTACTAGCCTGTTCAACCTCTCTTTCGTGTCGTCTGAGATTCCCAAAGATTGGAAAGCAGCTGCGGTCATCCCCCTCTTCAAAGGGGGGGATACTCTTGACCCAAACTGCTGCAGACCTATATCTATCCTACCCTGCCTTTCTAAGGTCTTCGAAAGCCAAGTTAACAAACAGATCACCGACCATTTCGAATCCCACCGTACCTTCTCTGCTATGCAATCTGGTTTCAGAGCTGGTCATGGGTGCACCTCAGCCACGCTCAAGGTCCTAAACGATATCTTAACCACCATCGATAAGAAACAGTACTGTGCAGCCGTATTCATTGACCTGGCCAAGGCTTTCGACTCTGTGAATCACCACATCCTCAATGGCAGACTCAACAGCCTATGTTTCTCAAATGATTGCCTCGACTGGTTCACCAACTACTTCTCTGACAGAGTTCAGTGTGTCAAATCTGAGGGCCTGTTGTCCGGGCCTCTGGCAGTCTCTATGGGGGTGCCACAGGGTTCAATTCTTCAATACTCTTTTCTCTGTATCTATCAATGATGTCACTCTTGCTGCTGGTGAGTCTCTGATCCACCTCTACACAGACGACACCATTCTGTATACTTCTGGCCCTTCTTTGGACACTGTGTTAACTACCCTCCAGACGCGCTTCAATGCCATACAACTCTCCTTCCGTGGCCTACAACTGCTCTTAAATACAAGTAAAACTAAATGCATGCTCTTCAACCGATCGCTGCCTGCACCTGCCTGCCCATCCAGCATCACTACTCTGGACTGTTCTGACTTAGAATATGTGGACAACTACAAATACCTAGGTGTCTGGTTAGACTGTAAACTCTCCTTCCAGACTCACATCAAACATCTCCAATCCAAAGTTAAATCTAGAATTGGCTTCCTATTTCGCAACAAAGCATCCTTCACTCATGCTGCCAAACATACCCTCGTAAAACTGACCATCTTACCGATCCTCGACTTTGGCGATGTCATTTACAAAATAGCCTCCAACACCCTACTCAACAAATTGGATGCAGTCTATCACAGTGCCATCCATTTTGTCACCAAAGCCCCATATACTACCCACCACTGCGACCTGTACGCTCTCGTTGGCTGGCCCTCGCTTCATACTCATCGCCAAACCCACTGGCTCCAGGTCATCTACAAGACCCTGCTAGGTAAAGTCCCGCCTTATCTCTGCTCGCTGGTCACCATTGCTGCACCCACCCGTAGCATGCGTTCCAGCAGGTATATCTCACTTGTCACCCCCAAAGCCAAGTCCTCCTTTAGCCACCTCTTCCTCCAGTTCTCTGCTGCCAATGACTGGAACGAACTACAAAAATCTCTGAAACTGGAAACACTTATCTCCCTCACTAGCTTTAAGCACCAGCTGTCAGAGCAGCTCACAGATCACTGCACCTGTATATTGCCCAAACAACTACCTCTTCCCCTACTGTATTTATTTATTTTGCTCCTTTGCACCCCAGAATTTCTACTTTGCACACTCATCTACTGTCAAATCTACCATTCCAGTGTTTTAATTGCTATATTGTAGTTACTTTACTTTATGTATTTATGTATTTAATTTACTGTATTTTTTGCCTTTACCTCCCTTATCTCACCTCATTTGCTCACATTGTATATAGACTTTTTTTTTCGACTGTATTATTGACTGTATGTTTTGTTTTACTCCGTGTGTAACTCTGTGTTGTTGTATGTGTCGAGCTGCTTTGCTTTATCTTGGCCAGGTCGCAGTTGTAAATGAGAATTTGTTCTCAACTTGCCTACCTGGTTAAATAAAGGTGAAATAAATAAATTAAAACATTTAAAAAATGTCTCCTTTCTTTGTTCATTTGTACTTTGCAGAGGAGTTTGGTATGTTAGGGCAGCACAGTATTTGTTCATGGAGGTGTTTCCTGTAGCCTACTGCACAATGCCAACAATACAATGCTACACAACATGTATAGATACTGGTGGTGTTATTCAAAGAAGAGGCAGATACTGGACATACAGTAAATGTTGGGGCAAAATGCAAATAATAGCTATTGTAATGGACTGACAGCCTCAGAGGAATTTCATTTACCTCAGCGTCATGAGGGGCATTTACTTTAGAGCAGTACTACAGTACCAGTCTTTCAATTCTTTCTATTAGAGGACATGATCTGGAAATCCATCAAGTGAACAGTGGGAAACACGCCACTCATCTGTAAGTGAAGAAGTCATAACGTTTTACCTTGACAGAAGACGAGTGAAGTCTGCCATCAATAAATAGGCTAAAGAGTGGGCCTATGTATAAAGATGAATAGAATACGTGTCTAATGGTTTTTCATTGAAGTGCTAAAGAACACAGAGATATGTGTGGAGATAAAGTGGAGCTACAGGTGATCAAATTTACATCTTCCTATAACATTTAATCTCACCTAAATCTCACCTGGCTGTCACTATTCCCTGGGCTTAACAAATTCACACAAGAAACCAACAACAACACAACTGTAGTTTAAAGCAGGACTTTCATTCATACATTTGATTCATCAGAGACACAACGAAAGAACAGCCAAGAGTATAATGCCAGCTAGCCCAGGAGAAGGGAATAGGTGTGTCTGAGAGAGAGAGTGAGAAAGAGAGAGAGGAGAGCGATATAACGGCAGGGCAGATGAACCACGTTGGCACGCCTCCCTCTCTATGAATGCACAATGAGGCCACTGGGCTTGTTAGCACTCGTCTGGGAAGCCAGGGGCAGGGGTGAGGGGCTATCTTGGCTAACCCCTCTGCAATTCTATTACACTTGTTTATAGCTCTTGGCAACGGACGGTGCACCAAAGATACTGAGAGAAGGGTGGGATTAAAGGGGGACTGCTACTTAGCATCTCACAAGGAGACAGAGAGGGCACATAGGGAAAAGAGTAGAAAAGGAAAAACAGGGAGAGAAAGAAAACATGATCATTATATTGAGTGACCAAGAAGCTTGACACTGCATGACACCGATGTAATAAGCATAAGAGGGGAACGGCCAGCGATCGCAAGAGTTTCTTAGAGCCTGTTAAACGGCACACTCCAACACAAGTACAACAGGTGGAGAGGACGACCCTTATATTCGGCCTTCTTACTACAGTGATCTCGGGAGAGAGAGATGTGCAAAACACATGGTTGTGGTTCCACTTGTACCTGGCCTTAAAATAAACAAGGCTAGTCGGCCAGGAATGCAACCCATGATGCAGTGTTAGCAGTGATCCATCCCACTGTGTCCTGTGTGTGTGTGTGTGACCTGCCCTGCTCGCTGCTTTCTCAAACACACGCACACACAGGCGCGCGCACACACACACACACACACACACACACACACACACACACACACACACACACACACACACACACACACACACACACACACACACACACACACACACACACAGACACACACACACACCATCAACCGAAAGCTAATTGAGGAACAGAATAGGCTACAGTGTGATTGCAGGAAAGGCATTTGGGTTTGTGTCCCTCTGTGGGTGTGTGGTGTGGGAGGTCTGGAGTAAAGAACAGGGCAGGCAGAGCACAGTAAACAGGTCATGACTGAGTGTGGCCAAGCGTAGTGCAGCAGCTAGATGCGCCATCCCATCCTATCCCCCGGCAGGCGCCTGACAGAGAGCTGTCCCTGAGGTACAGAAACAAACAGACCAAACTGGGCCGGGAATCAAACCTCAGAATAATTTAAACTCCCATACATAAAAACAGACAGACCCAACACGACAGAGACTCAACACAACACATTAATACCTGGGTCTGGGAAAAGGCCACAGACACTGTGAAGCACCGCGTCTTCACAAACTGGTATGATATTACAGGAGATGATTGGTGCCTCCACAATAGACCCTTTACTCATATGCCTCTAATGTAGACATAACCCACTGCTTCTCCAAAATAGCACATTATTTTATCAATGACTTCCAAGAGATTTGTGAATTCATGTATCCTGGTATACTAAATTATGAATCCTTGTACAAGCGTATCATAAGCCTGTTATTGTTGCCTATGATTATATCCGCTGTTTTGTACTGCTATTTTAACAACATTCTCAAATATCCTTTTTTTGTGAACTTCTGATGCTTCTCTCAAGCCACCATTTTGCTACTGACTGACAAAGAGAAGAAAAAGCTACCCACGTCACAACTACACCACAGTGCCACACAGTGGAGAAGAGAGGAACAACAAATCCCTCTGTAAATAAAATCAATTAATGACTGTTAGATTATGCCACAGAGGGATTTTTATGGGCATGTCCTTTTCCTGTTAAAGTTTGATCACTCTCCAAAGGGAATCATGATTAGTTCAATCTAAGTGGTGCTTGATACTTTAGAACACTCACAAATCATTCTGCTCAGCCGTCCAAGTAACTGTCCAGTGTTTCCAGATTTATATGAAATATGACCTATAATTAATTTCCAATACGAGTGAAATCGTTTTCCTTCCAAAAAAAGCTTATTAAGCATTTTAAAAAGCAACTTTTCTGTGTTGGAATGGTGTAGGCGTACCCCAACAACAGAATGGTGTTGGTATACACCGGTCATGCAAGTAGACCGCTGATTGGCCAGCTCCTCCTCCTCTCTGAGGAAGTAACAAGCATTTTCCAAACAGTCTGTTTGAGATACAAGTTTGAGGAAGGGTTTTTGATGTGTTTTTACTCCAATTTATGCTTTTGCCACAAATATGAGTATAGGATGAGTCAACAACATTATTTGGGTGTGAGTTAACAGAATATGAACTTTTAAAAGTGAGATCTTTACTGGACAGATACTTTAACATGGTCTAGGATGCAGGAAAGGGAGAGGGAGGATAGACTACCTTTATTGATCCTCTGTGTTCACCTCTCTCAGGTTTATTAGGAAAAATAAATTCTACTGCACTCGTCCTGAGCAGAGCCAGCCAGGGGCCTGTGGTGTAGACAGCAGCCAAGGAAGAAAGACAAAAAAATAACGGTAATAAAAAGAGCCTTGATCCTTGAAGTATCATATTAGTAGACTATGAGGAGAACAAAGGCAGTCAAGACACCACACCCAGACTCAGATCCGTTATAGGTCTACAGTACATTACCAGGCTGATTTCCACTGGACCAACAGCCGCTCAGCACATCTTTGTGTGTGCCCCTCAAGAAAAATATTGTGTTCTATAAAACTTCTCCATAAACGGCCAGGCACAATAAATCCAGGGTAGAAATATTAAGTGGAAGCAATATTTCTCTGGACTCGCTCCAGATTCATAGTAAAACTCAATAGTCGGGATGACCTTAACGTTAAAATATATATTATAGCAGGAAATAATGGCATTTCTTTCCAATGAAGGCATCCCTGAGAGGGAACTACTTTCAACCCACTTGAATTCCACTGGTGACAAATCCATTAAAATAGACAATGAATACACTTGCAATAGATATGGTCACTGTTCATAAAAAATGCAATTATGTAAAAAAAATTATATTAAAAACATTTATTGCATTTAAGAGTAAACCCAAGTCAAATACTGTACATGTTCAAGGACAGCTGTTTTTTTTAAAGAGAGCTGCTTGTGAAAATCCTGGCTCTGCGCAATGCTCTGCCACGTGTGAATGGACGGATTCTCCTGTCACTCACACACACACACACACACACACACACACACACACACACACACACACACACACACACACACACACATTCTTCCGGTTTACAGGGCATTTCGTACAACCATATACAGTTGAGTCCGAATTTAATGACACCCTTGATAAGGAAGAGTAATAATGACTGTATAAAATACATAGTACAAATACTGAGTTATAGTGAGCTCCTAAAGTATGTGTCCCAAAACTTTTGGAGCTCACTGTTGCTCGGATTTTTAATGATTTATTTTATACTTTCTATTTTCATGTCATTTGACCATAGCACTGGTTCCAGTCTAAGTGCCAATGCCAGTTAACAAACTCCAAGAGATTACATTTGTAGGATGACATGAAAATACAGCTCTTTGGCCACGCACAACAATGGTGGGTTTGATGTTGAAATAAGAATGCGTAAGCAGAAAAGAACCCCATACCTACAGTAAAATATGGTGGTAGATCTTTGATGTTATGGGGCTATTTTGCTTAAGGTCAACGCCATCATGAACTTTACCCAGTACCAGGACATGTTAGTCAAAAACCTGGCTGCCTCTGCCAGGACCCACTGGGCACAGACGTCAATTAAATGTCTATTCCGCTTTGGCTCATTGAAATGACGTGGAAACAACGTTGATTCAACCAGTGTGTGCCGAGTGGGGAGGCTGAAACTTGGCAGCAGGTGGATCTTCCAGTAAGATAATAACCACAAGCACACATCAAAATGGTTAATAGGCCAAAAATATCTACATTTTGCAATGGTCATCTCAGTCGGATTTGAAACCCATTGAAAACCTGTGGTTTGAATTTAAGAGGGCAGTCCATAAGCACAGACGAAGGATATCAATGATCTGGAAGGATTATGTATGGAGGAATGGTCTAAGATCCCTCCCACTGTGTTCACAAACTCATAAAACATTTTAGAAAATGGCTCAATGCGTTATCCTCGCAAGGTGAGGTATTCAAAACAATTTTGACCCCTACCTGTTTAAGAAAATAAAAAAATTGCTTTCCCTTTATCAAGGGTGTCAATAATTTTAATGTTTACACTTTAGTCATTTAGCAGACGCTCTTATGCAGGGCGATTTACAGTTAGTGCATTCATCTTAAGATAGCTAGGTGGGACAATCACGCATCACAGGCATAGAAAGTACATATTTCCTTAATAAAGTAACTATCAGTAGAGAGAGCTAGAAAGGGGGGAGGGCGGAGGGGGGTCAAGTGCAAGTGCTGGTTCATGTTTTTTTTGTGGGTGGGGGGAGGTGTGGAGGAGAATTATTTAAGATACTGTTTGAAGAGGTAAGGTTTCAGATGTTTTCAGAAGATGTCCTAGCTTCAGGGGGAAGATGGTTCCACCACAGGACAGAGAAAAACTTGGACTGGGCTGAGTGGGAGCTGCCCTCCCGAATGAATAGGAGGGCCAAGAGACCTGAGGAGGCAGCACAGAGTGATCAGGTTGGGGTGTAGGGTTGGAGCATAGCCTGCAGGTACGGAGAGGCAATTCCTTCTGTAGGTAAACACCATTGTCTTTTTAAGTGGATGCGGCCGTAGACAGGAAGCCAGTGGAGTGTATGGATGACAGAAGAGCGGGGTGACATGAGAGAACTTGGCAAGGTTGAAAACCAGGCGGGCTGCAACGTTCTGGATAAATTGGAGGGGTTTGATGGTACAAGCGGGGAGCCCATCCAACAGCGAGTTGCAGTAGTCCAGACGGGAGAGGATAAGTGCCTGGATTAGGACCTGCGCCGCTTCCTGTGTGAGGTAGGGTCATACTCTACGGATGCTGTAGAGCATGAACCAGCAGGAGTGAGTCAATGCTTTGATAAGCATATGTAAATGAAGACTTGATCTAAGAGATATAGCGTTACAGGACCACAGAGATGTATTCCAATATGGTATAGTATTTACGACTGATGTTTTCAAAAGGAGAAAGAGAACATGCAAGCCTGATGTTTTATTAACCGAAGCAAATGTACAAAGGGAATACATGTTCTACTGTAGAATCTTCCCAATTAGCCCTTCAAATAAGTGGTACACTGTCTGTGATCCTGGCAGTCCAAACCACACTGGTCCTCACTACAGACTCATCTGGACCTGGATTTCCAGCACATCTCCCTTAACAATTATGCAAAAGAATGCCAAGGCCTCTTAGCACACTTACCCACAAAAACCCACAGGAAACCTACATTAACTACCTGCTGACAACTGCCGCTAAAACATGCCATTGTTGCTTTGCTAAAAGACACACAACGTGCTTTTGTTACAGATTTCACATTAAGATAATTGCCTCTGGAGGGGTTAGATGGATGGTATGATCAAAACATCCTAATGAGGAGAGTAGGGAGAGGGAAGGTAATGCAGTCCCTCCTTGATGAGGTCATAACAACCTCAACCTGCTTTGTGTGTTAATGATGCAACAGCCAGCAATTTTTGGACACTCGTTCCCTAGTGAAGGGTTGGCTGTCTGTGAGCGGAGGAAGAGTCCATCCTGAGAAAAGAGAGTTAGAGCGATACATAGGCGTGAAAGAGAGAGGGGAAAGAGGATCCAGGCAGAGAAGACTGTAGCTACCTAGCTAGTGCTGTGCCTTTAAAACGCCAGGCCCCTCCTCCCTCCACACAGTCAGAGCGGAGAAGCAAAGCAAGTTGTGCTGGCAGGAGCCTGAGCCTCACGATAAACCCTGGCATCAGCCTGCCTTCATCCGGCAGTCAGCGAGGACACTTCAGGGTGCAGGGGCAGAGAGACGGGACGGAGAGAGAGTGAGACAGACAGAGAGAGAGAGAGAGAGACAGAGTGGCGTCAGGAGCAGCCTCCAGAGGGCTCTGACTGATACAGATCCTCTCCACAGCTCTGTACGCAGTAGCTCTTTCTGCTGTTTCCCGACACCGGCAGGGTTGATGAGGATGTCGGGTGGCTTCTTCTTTTCCACAGCATCGTCACTAGAGCAACGGTAGCATCAGCATCTACAGCAGCAACAGCTTCAGCCTCAGCATCATCAGTAGCAGCAGCAGCCGGATCTATACTCTGCTGCTGGTCCCTATTCTTCAGCCGCCTCCTCTCTCTGGTGTCTAAGAGTGCTGCTGCCAGGGCCGTTCCGCCCACCTCCACTTCTGCCTCCTCCTGCCTCCTCCTCCATCCTGCCTCCTCCTCCATCCCGCCTCCTCCTCCACATCTCCATCCTCCACATGCTCTCCTTCATTCCTTCCATTGAGCCACGGCACTGAATTAATTCTTCGCCCTCTGACTGGAGCTGCTTTCTCTAGGAAGACAGTAAGTGATGTAGGGAGAGAGGGAGATACAAAGAGAACAAGTCGGGGAGTATAATATGTGTGTGTGCGAGCATGTGAGTGTGTGACTGAAAGAGAGAGAGAGGAGGGTGTCAGTGTGTGTTTTGATAGAGAGATTGAGACTGCAAGAGAACTAGCAGGATGTGTGTGGCTTGGATGATCCTCCTGTGCATTTAATCAGTCAATATCACAGAGGAGCATAGACTGTAAGCCCTGGACACAGCTACAGCTGCTGATATAGAGAGAAGGTAAGTGTGTGTGTGTCTGTGTGTTGGTGTTAATGAGAGGAAGGTGGGAGAGTCCTGCTGAGACTAGATATGCATTTTCACAGCAGCTAAAGAAATCGGCAAATTCCAGCACCGCAGTTAATTCCTGTCTATCTCCCTGCCTCCCTCCCTCTCCCTCTCTCTCCCTCTTTTCCTTGCTCTGCTGTTGTATTCTATTTGCAGTGCTGCTGAGCCTAGAGAGGAGAAAAGAGAGAGGGAACGAAACAGAAAAAGAGAGGGAGGAAGAAAAAAACAACTGCTTTCCTTCCCGTCTCTCCAGGTGTCATGTGTGATTGGCCAGCTTGCCCCCTGGCAGTAGCATCAGCCTGGATTCAGTGTGTGTCTCACCCCCCTGCCTGTGCCTGGGCTCCGGCTGTCCCTGGGGACGCGCTACTGGGATTTACCTCTTACTGCTGGATGGAGATGGCGCAGGGCTTTCTGCCTTTTTGAAAACTGTTCACCGAAGGAGAAATGCACAGATAAAAAGAAGGAGGAAATATAATGAATCAATCAGCAGCACAACCAGGCAGACTGCTGGATTCCCTTAGCAACAACTCGGGGAGCAAAAGAGAGAAGTGAATTGTCTCTTCCTA
Organism: Salmo trutta; assembly: GCF_901001165.1. Lineage (NCBI taxonomy): Eukaryota > Metazoa > Chordata > Actinopteri > Salmoniformes > Salmonidae > Salmo > Salmo trutta. The sequence continues at coordinate 15,843,167 of NC_042968.1, forward strand.
TCTTCTCTGGTGTCTGGTTTCTGGGCACACCCCTGCAGACCAGAGTGGACCAACAGTCGGATCTGAAAGGGCAGGATAAGGGACACTGCATGGGCACGAAGGACACACAAGTCACCCTAACGCCAGGGGAAGGACCCTCCTCTTCCTCCTTCACCTCCTCTGGTTCATCACCATGTTGGTTTGTCATTCTTCCCCTGCACATTCTATTCATTAGTCACATTTTACTTGGTAAGATGTCTGCTTATCCTCCTTCCTGCCACCTGGACTAAGCCCTGCCACTGAAGAAAAGATTGGACATTCTTCACACACACACACACACACACACACACACACACACACACACACACACACACACACACACACACACACACACACACACACACACACACACACACACACACACACACACACACACACACACAAACAAGCACAGAGAGACTCTCATCCCTCCTCCTACCTTCCTTCCTCCTCTCTTTGACGTGAAATGAACAACACATGTCGGTCATCATCTGAACATAAAATGGATGTGTGCAGAAGTTGCTTTTGATGTGGGCTATTTCTTTATTCCTTCAAGATTAGTTTATTCTCCCGTCACTTCTGAGAGAAAGGGAACACTGCACGGCGGAGGACACAGGAGGAATATCTCTTGTTTTCAAAAGGATTTGTCCTCCTCTTTCCCTAAAAAAGACAGAAGCCAAACTGAGGGAGTATATTTAGAAGGCAAAGCTTGTCCCTACTGCCTACCAATAATGTAGACCAAGATCATTAAAAAAAATGAGCAACTGCTGGGAGTTGTATTTTTCTATGCTTGGATGTTCTGATCTACAGGGGAGGCTGAACATGAACCCCTTGTTCAGCTTGACAACCTGGGATCTTTTACAGTAACCTGGCTGACACCAAGTCACTGCATCGTACCCGCTAAATAAGATTGTAAAGGAAGGTGATTGGGAGGGGAAAATAGCAACTTCCTCTTACAGACGATCTAAATAAATATCCTCCTCAGAGACCGATGCAAACGTACACACTGACACATGAGATGAGTTGGCTCTCTGGCTCAACACTATTATATAAGGTGTTTTCACACACACCATCTTAGCTCCTGTTCTTCTCTTTTTCCTCCTGTTCCGGGGATCTAACTTGAGTTTTTTCATGTTTCTTTTGGCTTCATTTTTGGTACTATCCATCCTGGAGCCATGGATGGCGGAGGGTAACGCCAGGGGGTTGAGCGCTCAGGCCAGGCAAGGTCTTTTGGCTGTCCAGGGGCTTTTAAGATGTTGAGGTCTCCCTGCGTGGCCGGGGCCCCTGTTCGGATCAGTAGCAATGAGGCTCCTCGCGGCCAGAGACATGGACCCCGACTCGGCTCCCCCCCGCCCCTGCCCTCAGCCTCAGCCCGCCAGCCCCTGGCCCCAAGTCGCCCTGTGAAGGATGTCCCTCAGCAGAGCTCCGGCCCGGGACACCTCTGAGACCCCCAGCCAGACCCCCAGAGAACGCATCCGCAGCCACATGAAGATGGTGATCAACCAGCTGGACGGCATTCTCAAAGAGCTCAAGGATGTGGCCAAGGAACTCCGGGAGGTGAGGCACTATAGCGGGCAGCATGCGCCACTGTCTCACCTTATTGGGAACGAGGTTCCGGGGGTGGTGGTGGGGGGCTGGAGGGGACAGGTAGATGCGGTGGTTACTCCTTGAGAGGATTGCATTGAATGAAGTGTATAGAATGCATTTCACGGAATAGAGATGCTTTTAATTAGGATTTGAAGATGACATCACTTTGGCTTTGGTGCAGGTGGCAGGAGAACATCGGTTTCTGCTTCCGTAATTAGAAATACCATACAATTAGCCCATACAAGGGCTAATTCCGATATCATCGAATACACAACAATAAGTGTCATTCAGATGTATTCAGCGTCCTATGAAACCTTTCAATAATGGCTGTAGAAGAAGCAGGGCAGAGCCAGGAATCTGGGCTGAAACAGAAACACAGGGGAGAGAAGAGGTGTGCTTAGGTAAGACACAGGACTTGGCACTGCACTAGTTACGTAACCATTTTGTTATCAGCTGGATTTCTACTGTATTTTCACAACTGCATCAAAAAGGGATGAACAAACAGGAAGAATATGTGTGTGGATCATATAGTGTGTGACAGCGTGTGGGTCTTTATGGAATGTCTACTGTACTTTTGAAAAATTAATTGATATTAGAATGCAGGATAGATGTGTGTGTATGTGTGTGTGTGTATTTTTGTGGGTGTCCATGTGTATGTACCTGTGTGTGCAATGTGCATACACATGTGTAAATGCAAAGCTATCTTGCCCATCACTGGTACAGTAGGTTCAATAGGTTCCTGTAAATCTCGTTAAAAAGGAAAAAGAGCGAAGGGTTCTTATTAAACCCCTCGTCCAGAGGATGTCCTCCCCCCTCTCCCTCTCTCCCTCCTTCCACTCTCTGTCTCTCCCTCTCCCTCCCCATATCTCTCTCTCTCTCTCAGAGTAAATAGTGGCTCTCTGACACATCCCCACTCCAACCCCACCTTGTCTGTTATTAGCTGCCTCCCAACCTCCATCTGATCAGGGGGCCAGGAGCGGGGGCCTGGGGGCACGCCCAGTGACCTGGAGACCCAGGGGGGGATAGAGTCCAACCAGACCAAGAGGAGGGTGGGAGGGGTCATAACTCACTCCATCACCACCACCTTCCCTTGACTCCCCCAGTCTTTTGCCCACTCCCTCCTTTATGTACTCACATGGGGAGAGGTGGAAGGGCACGGCTCACATCGCTCCACACCGCTCACTCACAGCTCACGCTTCCCTCTGAGCCTAAAAAAACCCACCGGTGCTCTAGTGATTGATGATTATGGGACGCCTGCAAGTGGAATAACGCTGGCTGGAGCTATTTATAAACAAAACACTAGCTACCTCTGTCTAGCTTTGCCAGCACTAACATATACAGTATTACGGTTCTTATTTCAGAGCCCCAAAAAGGCTTACAGCAGCCGATGTATCATCCGTCCTCAAGGGAACACAAATAGAAATATTGAAATTGGTAGCAAGAGATTGCGTTAGCCACAACAGCAGTAGTGGCAGTAGTATCAATATTTAGCAATTTGCTAATTTATTCCATTATGGACTGTATTAAAAGCAAAACGTTAAAAAAGTTGTAAAAAATGTATTAGTGCTCAATGTACCGGCAGATGCATGGCTGCCTAATGTTCCGGAAAATCTCTCATTCTTGGCCACATGAAATGAATAACATAATAGATAACATCTGTCACATAAATAAATGATGAATAACTGGATCTGTTAAAAAAAACAAATAAATAACTCAATAACGGGAGTCAGGGTAACGTGGTGAGTGAATGTGAACTGAACTGGACTGACTGGGTGGTGGATCATCACTCCATGTTGGAGGACGGTGTTTGGAGAAGCCTGATGGCGTATGGCGATCCGGAGGCAGCAGAGATAAATATAGGATTATCTCTAGAGGTCCGTAGGGAGCTGGCCTGATTTCAGAGCTCTCAGGGTTAAAGACAAGCAGAGCTCACGTCAGTCTACATACTGTACCAACAGCTCATAAATGACTGTCTGCACAGCCAGGCCTGAACCCTGGTCATACAGGACCAGGACAGTACGTGGCCCTGGGCCCAGCCCTGCATTCTGTATGTGGGTTATCTCAGACATGCTCCATGGCCACAGCAGGGGAGGCTTTCGTACCGTCGCCCCATGCCTTCACAGAGTTGAGGAGAAGGGGGTTAAAGTAGAGCCACCATGGCAGAGCCAACAGATAGTTTTTTGGGAAGTGGATCTAAAATGGGCAATTATAGTATAGCTAGACCCACAGCCTTGCCTCATCTCATTTCAGCCATTGGTCTGTGCTGGAGGTGTGAAGACAGGAGAGGAGATGGAGGCATGATACAAACAGCGTTACATACTATACATAAAACGAAACCAAGACGTAGAGAAGAAGTCATCATAACAACTGTCAGTTTAGAAGGCAGCGCAATCACATAGAGAGATGCCATTGAATGCCATTGATCTTATTTACATCCCAAAGAGAAATGTATTACAGCAGCTATATACTCGCCGCGCTTCAAGATATGATGTTTCCAGCATTACCATTCAATTGTGTCACATTTGTGAATCCCATTATGCAATTTCACAGAAAGAATAAAACAGAATCTAAATGAAGACTCCAAAATGAAATACACTGATAATATACTCTCCACACATCAACAGCAATATGAAATACACTGATAATATACTCTTCACACATCAACAGCAATATGAAATACACTGATAATATACTCTCCACACATCAACAGCAATATGAAATACACTGATAATATACTCTTCACACATCAACAGCAATATGAAATACACTGATAATATACTCTCCACACATCAACAGCAATATGAAATACACTGATAATATACTCTTCACACATCAACAGCAATATGAAATACACTGATAATATACTCTCCACACATCAACAGCAATATGAAATACACTGATAATATACTCTCCACACATCAACAGCAATATAAAATACACTGATAATATACTCTTCACACATCAACAGCAATATAAAATGCACTGATAATATACTCTCCACACATCAACAGCAATAGCAGCTGTAGAGGAACGTTTTAATTAGGGGTATCATGTCAACATTACCCTTACAATTTCTGACAGCCAAAAATGGAACCAAATGAAAATCACAGCATCCTCTGCAGCATTAAATATATTTTGTTGTTAAAACTGAATCCAAATGAATTAAAAGCTACTTAAAATAGCTGAGGAATAGCAAATGTAAGAAAACATCCGTATTCGGTATTAGAGAGATACAAGACTGGTAAATTGAAAGCATTAAATGAGGCGGTAAGGACAGAAAAATTGGAGAGTGGAGGGGAAGAGCAGGCACGCTGCAATACAGAGAGAGACGAGTAGTAGGCACGTCTTTAGATGGAACCGAAAGGGAATAGGGAACTGTTATTATGTGGAGCTAGTCATTATGTAGAATCATATGAAGAGCAGAGGATGGAAGATTTCCATGCTCAGTGAGAGGAAAATGCAAATAGGGCGGCCATGAAAACCAGTAACAAGAATTAAGGTAGCTAATGAGAGGAGGGAAGAAAGAAAGACCTAGAGCAATTATCACTGGCAGAGTACAATATGCACCATTTCCTAGAACTCGGATTCTGGCTGCCCAATCACTGATCTGGGAGAGCAGGACAGCCGTTTCTATCATTGATAAGCAGAGGGTCCATGGTAGGGTAGCTAGCTCGCCTCACAGCAGATCCACTTCATAAGCGTGGCTGTGGAGATTGGCTGTTACTGTGCAGTTCCAGTTTGTACCAGAGACAGGGCATGATTGCATCAGCAGCATCACTATCCATCTTCTCCCCCAAGCTGTGTCTGTTTCTCTTACAAATGGACAGTTAAGCTTGCTATACTGGACTATGCCAGGGTCTGAATATTAATATTGCATTATACAGGCTTGTAAAAGAAGCTACCAATTCTCACTGTGGCTCAATGATCCCCAAGCAACTAGGGCCCCCTCTGTTTTTCTTTATTTAACTAGTCAAGTCAGTTAAGAACAAATTATTATTTACAATGACAGCCTAGGAACAGTGGGTTAACTGCCTTGTTCAGGGGCGGAATTATAGATTTTTACCTTGTCGGCTCGGGATTCAATCTAGCAACCTTTCAGTTACTGGCCCAATACTCTAACCACTAGGCTACCTGCCGCCCCAATGATGATTCAAAATTAACAATCAAGGGATCATTGCAAAAATAAAAATGGACAAAGGAAAATGCCATGTAAATAATCTGATTAGAAAGCAGAATGCAGAACGTTTATGTTTCGTGGCATACTATAAACGGTGCATTGTTTGGGCCCAGTGTGATGTGGTGGGAGGAATATAAAATATAAACAGCTGGCTGAAGATCAGTCAGAGAGCCACTGGGCCTCCGTCCTGATCCAGTCTGGACCTGGCGCCATCTCCATGGTGAGGTACGGCAAGGGAGTCGGCACACTCGGCTAACCGCCACAGAGCTCAGCACCGCTCAAATCTGGTCAGAACACAGAGGTAGCCACAGGAAGCTCTAAATCCAAATCAAAGGCTGCTGTTTCTGCAGTGGACATTTATCCTCTCCTCTGTTTGCTCTCTGTTCCCCCGCCGACAGTGCCCCGTGGCAGGCCAGCCAGGGACGAGGCCACCTGACAGCTGTAGTGTCAAAGCGTGGACACTAGGTGTGCAGTCACAGTGACACTCATTGCCTAGCAGCACAATTATGACAATTGAAATTGGTGCACCAACCCAACCTCTCAGGTCTGAAAAAAAGATGATCAGTGTGAGAACAGGTGCCTTAATTGGAAAGGTCTTTGTTGAATAAAAAAGAAAATCTACAGTGTATGTGTTAAAAAGATGCCCCTGTGGCCACAAACTAATCATGTGTTAGCGCTGCAGGTGGTGATGCTGGTTTCCTTTAGTTTACCTGAGCCCACTTATCACAAATTACAATCAGTCTCTGTGCCCTGGTGGACCGTTTCCCAGAAAGCAACTGTTTCCATTTCCCTGCCAGTTTCCTAGGTTGACTGCCCAGTCTACCGTGGCCTCTCCAGTGAGGGTGCCCCAGCCCAGCATGCTGGTAGCGACTAGCAAGGCAATTTGCTGATTAAGGGCAGGATTTGGAAAGCTGAGGGTCTGGAGAAACGCTCACCAGCTGCCCTGCAAGCACATGGAGTTCACTGGGCTATGCTGAAGGCTTACCGTCACCTCTGAGAGAGGATCGGATCACTAAACCTGCCACAACTGGGCCAAAGGGTTTCCTATAACTTCACGTCCAACCAGAGATAAAACAGAAGTGAAGCAATACTATGTCAATTTGTTCCACCTTGTCTGACCTCCTTTGTGTGCTGAAATTAAATTCTCCAATTAAACTTTTTGATATTATGCCTCCAGCAAAGTTCCTTAAATTCCACACATTCCACAACATGACAGGGCCACTTCACTATCATCACCCCCCCCCCCCCCTCCCATCTCCATACCTGTGTTCCTCAGTCAGTGTCACGTGACCCGGAAGTGATCTTTGGATGACCTCATTGACCAGTAGCCAGGCTAGTTCCTCCTCAGAATGACCCATAACGCCCCTATAATAAAACAGAGAGACACCTTAGCAGTGGGACATAAAGAGTTAAAGCTTTAGTGGCTTCTAACCTTGAGAGGGAGCTGTGGAGAGGAGAGAGAAAAGAAAACTGCACCAGGCTGGCATATCGTTCCCCTGAGCCTCTTTTACCTAGCACCGCTGTGGAGCTACAGCTACTTTAAGATGCAAGGCCAGTGTATTGACCAGCCCAGCATGCCTGTAAAACCCAGGGGATTAGCTGGCCCTTGGAGCTCTCCTTTTCTGTGGACCTTGCACTCAGCATAGATGATAATGAAAGTTCCTGGTTAGAGCCCAGGCGAGGTACAAAATTGGCCCTTATATCAAAGCAGTCATCATATCAAATCAACCTGGTAAGCCACATATCTTTTCTACAATGCCGGCTATCTGTGACTAGACACCATTACATTAGGTAGAGGATTGAGGGGGCTTGCTATGCATCTTTGTACATAATGTGAAGCTGCAACCCTTCCCCTTCCTCCAGGGGAGGATAAAGGAGAGAGAGAGAGAGAATGATGGGGGGATGGTTCCTCCTGCTGTACAGGCTGGCGACAGACCGGTTGAAACAGCTTATATCAATTTTAGCAATTGTGCGTGTGGGCGTTTTTAGGATTGTTTTTGGCCTATCTTTGAGCTGTGAATAAAACCAGTGGGCTGTAGTTAATGGTGTGAAAAAATGGCATCCATTGACGTTCACAAGCAGGCCCCCGGAATAGAATAGCTACATTACTTGTTTGTCTCTGAGCATACTGTACTCACACTGACAAAACCATTTTCATTCCATAGCTACATTACTTGTTTGTCTCTGAGCATACTGTACTCACACTGACAAAACCATTTTCATTCCATTTTCACCATTCCATTTTCATCTGTAAGGTTGAATGTCACTGCGCTGAAAGGGCACAAATACCAAAGAAGAAATTGGAGACATGTAGGTTATGAATGTGTCTAAAAGTATGAATAGCAACCCAAATTAATACAGTAGGTGACCTACTTCTCAAGAGACAATTTTTTTCTCTCCATCGGCTGTACCAGGGAAACGCTCAGGGCAGCTAGATCACTATTACATTATGGTTCATTGTGACAGACTGAGGAACCTACAGTATTCATTTGGTTTTGGCCAAAATATTAATAACTGCTTTGCTATGATTGGGTAACATGAATCGACCCAGTTTAGAATGAGCCTATAATGTGATTGTTCTGAGAAGCCCAACGTCATATTCAAAGCTTTAACAGCAGGCAACCAACCATCTGCGGCCTCAAACCTTTAAAAACCTTTCAATCAGACATTTGATTAATTTGATAAATTCTGGCAATTCTGTTGTTGGCCTATCTGACAGGGCATGCATTGTCTGGTTCTTTTCCGGTTTTATGAATGTTTTTGATGATTCAGTTGTTATACAGAATATCGCACACTAGAAGAGGTTGTAACATAGTTATTTTAGAAGTTAATTTACATTGTGTCGGCAACCTGTTACCTTAATCCTAACCCTAAACTAACCTAACCTAACCTAAAATAACCTAACCCTTACCTTAACCCCTACCTTAACCATTTTAAATTTCAACTTCAATAGAGTGACGTCAGAGTTTGACGTTCCAAGTACTCCGGGTAGAACTAATACCAGAAGGTATTATCCAGCAGCAATTATCCTGCTGGTGCGCATAGTCACAATCACACCCACATACTGTATATGGCAGGTTTTCCTAATATCTATAGGCTATTCGTTAATGTTTATGTGATATTATGTCCTGATATGTTGCAATGTATCATGTATTGGTCATTAATATGACAACTATTTAGAAGTATTCATTGTGAAGGGAATTGTTAAGTGATTAAATGCCTGTTTAGGGCTTTTAACATGTTCAGGTGCTTAATTTCAACTCTCTAGATTTGATGAATTAGCATAATACAAAAATCCCCATCAAAATCCATCAGTTTAAGATAGAGATATCTTTTCTGCATGGGCTGCATCTCAATCCACCGTAACCGCCGATGTCGGCCTTCTGCTTCTGTGGTGGAAGATGGCAGAGCTACAGCGGTGTTTGTCAGGCCATGAGACATCAAGAAAATCAGTCTTCTCATAAAATCGTTTGCAGAGTCCGAACAGCTTGGGCTTGAAAGTTAAGAATCTCACAAACGTGACTGTATTCTCCGTTTTGCTATATGACCCCCACAAGCTTCACGGGACTCATCTGAAGTTGGTACTGCCGATGTGCCAACTTCTGTCTGTAGTGTCCGGCTACAAATTAATGTGATCCCACCATCGGAAGTTGAGCCCCTTACAAACATGCACTCGTCGGACGAAAAATTTGATGAATTGGATAGGGCATTTCCACGTCAAAGGTATATGGGTCATTTCACGATAAAAAAAATATACACAAATCTTGAGCTTTTTTATGTCTCTCAGATATAGGACAGACACTTTAAATTATACTCACATTTTTGTTTGCTTTGTTATTTTTTGTTGGGGGGGGTTTACAGGTACAATATTCATGTCAATTTACACACTTTATACATATGTACCCATAGGCTGATACTTTAAAGAATAAAAAAGTAAGAAATACAAACAGAAATGATCATATTGATCATATCATACTGGAGTTTGTACTAATAACATTTTTATGTGAAGAAAAATAAACAAAAAGAGGTGGGCTTACACCCCCAACTCCCCATCCCATTCCCCCCCACTCCAAAATGTCCCCCCCCCCACACTAAATATCATGTATGAATGTGGTTTTTAAAGCTTTTCTATGGGCTAATAGTAGTATTCAATGTTTCATCAAGGCTTAGAATTTTTTCTGCCTCATCTACAGGTGGTCAACCTAATTTGAAGGCACAATGCCTTAGCTTCAGTGAAAGGGCAGTTTTGCTTATCTATTTGTTATTAAGTCTATGTCTATGTTAGTGTCTTGTACTGTACAAATTTCTGGACCCAGCTTTATTCACCTTCACCTGTAAATATACAGTCAGGTCCATAGTTATTGTCACCGTTGTTAAAGATGAACAAAAAAGACTGTATAAAAGAAATAATACAAATACTGAGCTGTATTGCATGTTCCAAAACATTTGGAAATTCTATTGTTTTATGTTAATACAACTGCTCAGATAAAATGATTTTGTTTCAGAAGCAATAAAAAAAAATATTGCATCCCCTTTTTGCAATACTCTAGCAGCCTCCCCCTTGCGAGGACAAGGACACTGAGCCTTTTTCAAAAATGTTTTATGAGATTGGATAATACATTGGGAGGGATCTTAGACCATTACTCCATACAGAATCTTTCCAGATATTTGATATCCTTCATCTGTTCTTATGGGCTGCTCTCTTCAATTCAAACCATTGATTTTCAATGGGTTTCAAGTAGACTTGAACCCTATTGAAAATCAGTGGTTTGAATTGAAGAGAGCAAAATGTTGATTTTGTGGTCAAAATGTTGATTTTGTGGTCAATTAACCATTTCTTTGTAATTTTGATGAATGCTTGGGGTTATTGTCTTGCTAGAAGAGCCACTTGTGGCCAAGTGTCAGCCTCCTGGCAGAGGCAACCAGGTGTTTGGCTAAAATGTCCTGGTACTTGGTAAAGTTCATGATACTGTTAACCTTAACTCCATTGGTCCCTTTTTGAGTAAAACAAAAAATGTTTGAGCATGTATATGTATATCTTGCGCATCTTTATCAAGGGTGCCAATAATTATGGACCTGACTGTAGACCACCATTTTGCAGCTGAATCTTAATGCTTCACACCCTCCTGACAACACCATATGGTCCACTATTCTACAATGTTTCAGTAACATTTTAGTAGGCCAACATTACTGTTGTACCTTCTTATAATGTCTATGAACAAGATAATGCAGCGTTCACAACATCTCGTAATTTAGTAAATACTAGCATACGACTGGGAGGAATCCACTTGAACGCCCCTCCAACTGATTATTAGTAACCGCTGACGTCATTTGTCAATAAGACAGCAAGCATGGCAGCATCTTCAGCAGTTTTTAGTTGATAGTAAGAACAAAATACAAATTGTTCATGCAAAATTGATTCCGTTAATTTTCCTATTGATTTAGAAAGTGAAAGCAGCTTTTTATGGGCAAAAAATATCAAACAATCACAAGCCTTTCAATGACCTCCGTGTTTGACGGCATTTCCAAGTGCAAGCATGTGAATACACCCAACTCGTAATTACGACTTCACAACTGTTATTTATCACAGTTGGTTATGAAGGCAGTATTATTCCCAGAATCCCCAGACTAAAATGTCATTCATTACCTAATTTCTGTTCCTGAGCAGCCTGTGTGCATATGTAATCTAAATAGGGTCTTAGAAGGCAGGGGTGAGTTTCCCAAAACCTCTGAAGCACTAAAATCATCTGAAATCCATTGGTAGGCAAACGATCTTAGTGCACCATCGTTTTGAGAAACCCACCTCAGATCAGTTGATAGAGATAGGTGTACAATTGGTGACTGATTGCAGGAGCATGGGCCTGGACCTTCAGCCAGACATTTTCTTCCACCCAGAGAGAGAGAGATCCAAGCCCCCTCTCTCTCGGACTATTTATGTGCTGCTGTAACCTTGTGGTAGCAGTCACACTCCGCCTGCCACCTGGCTCCACATGGATGACTGCCACCACTGTCATTGTCAATAGTGTTCAGATGCAGGCGTCAGCTTCGGGCGGGCAGGCAGGCGACCAGGCGGGCGGTGGGGAGGGAGATGAAAGATGCACAGACAGACGAGGGGACAGATTAATTATTCAGGGACACAGGTAAGAGCAGACAACGGGGAAAGGATGTGTCAACAAACTGTTTTGATGATTAATATTTTTGTCCCGGATCATTTGACAGTGGTGGTGAGGGTATGAAAGGGCATTAGGGTTGCGTGTGTACTCAGTCACCCTCTAACAGTCACCTGCTAACCTCCATCTTCATTGAACCTAGACTCACCCCAACCCACAACAGGGCCACGAGCACGGCCTTCATACCAAGTCCCTCTCTGCCTATACTCTTACATCTGCAGGCTGGAAGTGAATATTTAGTTATATTGTCTCTGTGTTGTTAATAGTCTAGGGTGAGTTGAGCTTACTTCCAGGTGACATGGCAGAATTTATGCAGGATCTCTAGGGGGTGCATACACACCCCCTGCTAAAGTGACATCCCTATTTGTATGTAACGTTACAGAGGCTGACAAGAGACTGACAAGAAAAGCAGCTCCACTATCCTCATTTCAACTATGACTCACCCTTGCCTTGCTCCTAGTTCTGGTGCTGATGGAGAAATTGCAAGAAGGACTTCATGTGTTCTGATTTTGGGAACAAATAATAAGTCGCTCACTTTGCAGCCGTGTCAGCAAGTAAAGCGGATGTACAGTAATATGTTTTGCCAACCGTTTCCCATTCTTCCTGTAGTATCACTGATCATGTTCTTACATTTAAAATATCCATCCGTGGCATTAGGTTGCCTGAGTGTTTAATCAATACAGTGGAAGTAGAGAGGGATATGGATGGATGTAGAAGCACACTGTGGCGAGGGTGAGGGATGATGGAGTTTAGGGGTATCATGACTACAATGACCCTCACAGAGCTAAAGCTTCTCCCCCGTCACATAAATCTAAGCCCCTGACCCAGAGCTTTCACTTGATTATTCATTCTGTGTGCTCTTGCCACTTGCCAGAAGGCAAACGACATGACTCATTGGCAGAGCATTTAAAGTCTAGCTGTCCTTGTTTGGCTGAGAGCTGCTGCAATTGACGTGGGATGAAATAAAGGAAGGAGGGATGGGGGTTGGGGCGGGCTACAGCGGTGCAATGGAGATCTCCACTGTGCTAATTAAGGTCATGGGTTGAATTATAACCCCCAGAATCAGCTGTTACTTTTGGCAGAGCAGAAAGTCCAGGGTAATGAAGTGCTTTGCCCAACGTGAGGATTTTTTGTGTTGACCTGTTGTTGTTCGGGGGTCGGCGTGTGTCGGCACAAGAAAACAAAGAGCAGGCTACAGGGGGACAATGGCACAGCATCAGATCTCCTGCTACCTACAGTAGCTACTGAACGAGTCTGCAAGTGTGCAGACAGTATACATGTGTCTGTTGCAGAAAACTGTGAAATACAGAGAAAGGACAAGATAATGTGTGTGTGTGTGTGTGTGTGAGAGAGAGAGAGAGAGAGAGAGAGAGAGAGAGAGAGAGAGAGAGAGAGAGAGAGAGAGAGAGAGAGAGAGAGAGAGAGAGAGAGAGAGAGAGAGAAGAGCTTATCTCTGGCTGCAGGCAGCAGTTACTCCCAGAACCATGCCTGGGACCAGGAGGGAGGGTCAACATGTTTCAGTCTACAGTTCTATGGATGTGAGTCAGTGGCAGATGCATGACAATAAAAACTGGGCCTGACTATTAAGCGCCAGTCATTCCTGCATCCACACTGGGTATTCACAGCAGTCGCTGCCTTCCCGATACAGGATTTAGTAGACAAAAATAATCTCTGATGTTGACAAAACTAAGGCCTTTATGAATGTATGAATGTACTCACATATTTGAAACTGCAAAATCATGATTGTTTTTTCATGTTAAGTAGAGCTATTCAACTATTGAGTGCAGATATACTTTTTTATGCCTTTGCATGCATACTTTACGTTCAGTTTTACAGAGCACCAAATCCAAGTCTGTGCCATGGTTGAGTATACAAAAATAGCATAACTCTGTCCTTTCCCATCTGCTATGGACCATAAGGAAAGCAGGTTAATTTGTGTGTGAGGTTACAATGGAGTGGTGACATAAATGCGAGTTACCCGATCAACAATCAAAAACAATCTCCATCTGCGTCCGTAGTAGGGCTAATCAGGTAAATCCGGAAGTGGTCATGAACTGCAGGTTAGTTTGGGTTGTTGACTTGTCCTGCATGCTCAACTCATGGAGCATTATGCATTCAGTGAAGTGCCCACATCCCCCAATTAATTAAAGCGTTCCTTAACAAGCCTTGATGTGAGCAGCAATGTTATCTTTTCTCATTTGCTATGTAAATTACAGCCTCATCTTTCTACTTATCATACCATGTTGGTAAGATCAATGAGAGATTTCTTGGAGCTCAGTCCTGCAGAGTGATGAATGAACAGCAAAACTGCCATTTTGGTCTTGCATTTTGGTCTTGCATTCATCCAAAAAGGCAAAAGGATGCCATCTGTAAAGTTGATCAACTATTTTCAATGTTCCTTCTTTATATTGAATCAAGTTATTAGGTAAAGAAGAGTTGTAGAGGGAGTTAAAATGACATATAGCCTTTTTAAGAATTGTGATGCAGTGCAGAGCAGTATTTGGGGTATTTTTATAAAGGCGTTGGTCTTTGGTTAGGATTTAGAAGAAAATGGTGTGTGAAGAACAAAAGACAGTTGTGCTGATGTAGGGATGATGTAAATCTGCACAGTGGGAAAAACACAACGTGAGAGACAGTCAGGAGTGTTGTCTGTTTTAAAAGCTTGTTTGACAGGGCTTTACCTTGACACCAACAGGAGACACTGTGCCCTTTGCACGTACGCTAGCTGTAAATGTCTCACACACTCCTTTCCAGCAACACTAATTGATGCCTGTGGCAAAAGGAATCTGCAGCGTTGTAGGCTATGACACCTTTGCAGATAGTTTTCACTGGCACACAAAGACGCATGCACCTGTGGGAAATTCACACACCGTCAAAAACGTACCCCCACTGCCTGGACCAGTGGCAGACAACTGGACCAGGGTGACACCATTACTTCTTCTGACTGATCATTAATTGGACAGAACTTTGCCTCCTTTCAAAAGTGTCCTGAGCCCCAAATGTGCAGAAAAGGTGGCAGAGAGACTATGGCAGGAAGTATCTTAAGACTCTCAAAAGCTCAGCCCAGCTCAACGCAAACTGTTCTGACCCCAAATTCTGCAAAATGGCAGAGAGACTATGGCAGACATGCTCTCAGACTTGTTAAAGTGAAGGGCATATCTCTGGATGATTGACTAGATGATATACGGTCTCACTCTGGCCTCTCCTAGCTGCAGGAGGGAGGGATGAAGGGGCCATGTGGGGCCCTCCCTCCCCAGGGCTCCCGAGGTTAAGAGCTCTGGGTTCTGGTTTGAAGAGTGGAGCAGAGCTCTGGAGATATGGTGTCTAGTTAGAACGAGGCCTAGTGTGGAGAGTGTCTAGGTAGAACGAAGCCTAGTGTGGCGACACAGATTATCTAGTTACCCAGCTGGCACATTTGGTTTCTTGGAAGTTGTGGGAACGTACGTTTTTGGTTTCACATTAGTTCTGGGAACAAAGCCATACGTTACCTGATGGTTAAAACAGAACGTTTTTGAAATGTTCTGAGAACGGAAATGAAAATTTGGTCTGTTCTGGGAATGTACATTTTTAGGTTGCAGGGAGGGTCTGAGAACGTTTTTCTGTGGTTCCCTGAAAGATTTCCTGCGAGGTTTTATTAACTTTATGAGAACAGAAATTATAGGTTATTTTACAGTAATTACATAACATTCTGATCATGTTTCAATAAGAATTTACAAAACTGTTCATTTTAGTCTATTCAAACAGAACCTATTTCAAAGGAAACAAGCACTCATTGAGATCAGGTGTGGCCAGTTAGTTGACGCGGCCAACACACCTGAACAAACTTAACATGATAGAGGATAGAGAGAGTTTTGTTGATGCTGAGAACGGAATGTAGATGTTTTTAAATAACATTTTTACAAAGTTATTTAGGCGTGTTAACACTGCACATTAGCACAGGGCTAAGAGCCTCCTTAGCCCTGGGCTAAGGGAGATTTTAGCCCAGGGCTAAGCAAGTGTTCGCATTTGCACATTCTAAAGTGGGATAGCACCAACCTTAGCTCAGGGCTAGCGGGCCCTGATCCGGAGGAGGGTTAGCATCAACTTTTTGGGGTTAGCCCCAGAAACACATTGCCAAAATAGCCAGTGTGAAACAAGGTTAAGAACAATACCTAGATAGCTCACTGTCCAATCACAAAAGCAGTACTGTCACTCAATTGACATATACTTGTGATGCCTGTAATGCGTTTTCATAAATAAATTCATACTATTTCTTCCATCTGACAAAAACTAAAACTTTCATCTGTACAAAAATATTGGTTGCTATGCCTAACAAAAATGGCTGTTATGAAGGCCAGCTATTGTCTACTCACTTCTCCAACTAAAGCTACAAACTCTACAGCTGGAAGAGCAGCGAACCCTCATTTTTTGTCTTTTTTCATATTGACATTCAATTGGATAGATCCATGATAATAATATTGTTGCATGTTTTCACCTGGATCAGAAATGGTAATGTCTCATTCATGCACAGCATTGTCTGTTGTCGTGTCTTTGGCATCAAATAACTCTCTGTAATTATTATTACGCGATTAAACTGATTAATCGTGTAACTGTAATTAACTAGGAGGCCGGGGCACCAAGGAAAATATTCAGATTACAAAGTTATAATTTTCCTAATATAACTTTCAGATATCATAATATCTGATCCACGAGTCTTCTGATTAATGACGTATTAGTATTTTCCTCACGCCAGTCTCATTCCAAACGTCGTAAATTGTTGGTTATCTGCACGAACCCAGTCTTCACTATGAGTCATCCATACATCAATTGTCTTAAAATAATTTATTTACTAACTAAGTAATTCACAGAAATGCATAACAAACAGATATGGTTACAAGGAAATGATAGGAGAATGTGCCCTAGTGGGCTAAACCGGCATGGCGGCTTGTTAGACAAAAGGTTGAGTGGGGTCAGCGGAGAAGACAATACAGAGTTGATAAATATTAACAATTGAAATGCTAATCCTTTGCACATGAACGCTCACTCATTCAGGAACAATTGCAATCAATATATATATTTACGCTCAGTGTGTCGTCGGGATCTTTGTTGGAGAGTTTTGTTCTGTTGGAGAGGTTGTCCTCGTGTTCTCTCTCTCTCTCTCTCTCTCTCTCTCTCTCTCCCTCTCGGTAAGAATGGATATTTCAAAGTGACATTCATTAATGTCGTTATAGGATGGATGTTTTCGGCGGTTGTCGGTCTTCGCGTTCAATGATACCTGAATTCCTAGCTGCAGACTAGTAATTAATATCAAAGACTTGTTATTATTCTGTCGGTATCAATAGTCTAAAAGTTTAACCATGTGGTATGGTTCAAGTTCAGAATGAGGAATGCATGGTCAAACCTTGGCCCTCTCGTTATCGAGGTAAGCTGGTCTGCTGATAGAAACCCTGGGTTGGGGTTATATTCGGGAATACAGAAAAAGGCTGTCTCATGACGCCTGGTCCTTTCTGTGTCCCTGGGGGCGAGCCAAGGACTTAGTTAAGACTCCAAAGGGAATTGGAGTTTTCTTCATTAAACAGTCCAAAATCACATTACACAATTTCACAAACAGTTCCATCCTTATTCATTCATTTTATACAACCATTAGATGTAAGTCTCACAACTGAGGCTATTATATAAACAGAGCCATGGTAATGTGGCCTTATTGTCTCTCATGAGTTTCACAAAATTGTACCAAACGGACCAGTTCGTAGCTGGATTCTTCACCGATCTTTTATACCTTCTCCAGAACATAAATGTTGTTCGGTTCTCCAGTCCTGTGAGGTGGAAGAATTCCTGGGTTCTTTCTATGAAACCCACTCTCTCTTTATACTGTGGCCATGAGGCGGGACATTTTCTTAGGAATTTACGACCTCTCTCACAGGGCCTGGGTAGGGGGAGGTATGGGGATGGTACATAGAGAACCCAAAGAGGGCAACGTCATGACACTGTACAAGGGCGAGATCGAATTTTAAAAGTGAAGCATTGTTTCCCGAGGTCTGACAAGCAGACAGCAAGGTTTATACAAACCATCACTGTTGGAAATAAAATGCTAGGCTAGAAGCAAGAAGAAACAATGTGTTAAATTGCTTATAACATTGGTTGCGTGTCAGAGACAGAATGTTTGTTGCATGTTGTGTTTGTCCGTTTTGGAATACAACGGTGAATCCTTAACCCAGGGTTAACAAATACTTGTGTGAACACAGGAAAAGCTAGTCTAGCCCGGGGCTAAGAACAATGTAGTGTTAAAATACCTTTTGTAAAAAGACCCCTGTAAAAAGGCCCCTTTAGATATAAAAAATATGCATTTACAAATTATTTGATTAAACATTGAATTTGGCCTTACTGCTATTAGCCCATAGAAACACATTGAATAACATATTCATACACGGCAAAACAGATAGTCAAAATAATTATCAAAATAAAGTTGGTTTTGAAGTGTCTGTCCTATATCTGAGAGATCAGGAAATGATTTTCATTATTTTTACCCATATTTAACCCCTTTTTTGGGGCAGTAAATGGGCAGAAACCTGTAGAAAACGTTATGATGAAGTACTGAAATTCCCACAGAAGAACGTTGTTTCTTAACGTTCTCCGAACAACTTGAGAACATTGCTTTAAATATAACCATGAGGACACCTGTAGGAGACATTATGGGAAGGTTGTATGCAAAACAACCATAGGACAACCAAGCTCTCACCAAGCTCTAAGAAACATATGGTTCTCAGAATGTTATGTGTTAGCTGGGTAGAATGGGGCCTAGTGTGGAGACAGAGTATCTGGTTAGAACTAGGCCTAGTGTGGAGACACAGAGCATCTAGTTAGAACAAAGCCTAGTGTGGAGACAGAGTACTGTACCTGGTTAGAATGAGGCCTTACTGTAGCTACTGTTGGTCAGGCAATTAGATAGACACTGTGCAAAACACTACCTCACGCTGTTCTCAACCCATTGCTGCATGCCTGCCTGCCTCAGAACAATAAATATGTAAGACTTAAAGCTGAAATGTACGGAGGGACTAAATAAACCATCCAAATGCCAAACTATTGTCATACCCATACCTGTTGCTGCAGAGCCACTCTTTCGTGACAAAA
This sequence comes from Salmo trutta, assembly GCF_901001165.1. Classification (NCBI taxonomy): domain Eukaryota; kingdom Metazoa; phylum Chordata; class Actinopteri; order Salmoniformes; family Salmonidae; genus Salmo; species Salmo trutta. The sequence continues at coordinate 15,862,229 of NC_042968.1, forward strand.
CTGGCCTAATGGCTTATAATGTACAACCGAGTCTATAACTTGAGTGTCCCTGAGTCTGTATCCAAAATCTCTCTGCATACCAATCTTTCATCTTCAGCTTGACTTTTTAATGGCTCAATGGTTCTCAGCAAGCTTGTTTTATTCTGATGGTGTACTAGCTCTTCTGATGTCCAGGCAACATCAAACACACACACACACACACACACACACACACACACACACACACACACACACACACACACACACACACACACACACACACACACACACACACACACACACACACACACACACACACAAACTAACCTTTGGAATATCTTTATGGGTGATGCATTTAGAACCAATTTAAACATAGAAAAAAAGGTTAAAAAGATCAATATACCCTACTTTTCTATTCACAAAGATGTTCTTTTTTATCTGGGAGGCTAGTTCGGGCAGAATATACTTTATTGATCTCTGACTCTAGTATACCACAGAGTATCCTTGAGGAATAACAAACTTAGTTGGATAGCCAAAAGGTACATTCAACCCTTAGGATTGTGTCGAGGAAGGTCGGGGAAAGGCCTGGGGAAGGTCACCAAAACATCTCTGCAGCATTGAAGGTCCCCAAGAACACAGTGGCCTCCATCATTCTTAAATGGAAGAAGTTTGGAACCACCAAGACTCTTCCTAGAGCTGGCCGCCTGGCCAAACTGAGCAATCGTGGGAGAAGGGCCTTGGTCAGGGAGGTGACCAAGAACCCGATGGTCACTCTGACAATGCTCTAGAGTTCCTCTGTGGAGATGGGAGAACCTTCCAGAAGGCCAACCATCTCTGCAGCACTCCACCAATCAGGCCTTTATGGTAGTGTGGCCAGATGAAAGCCACTCCTCAGTAAAAGGCACATGACAGCCTGCTTGGAGTTTGCCAAAAGGCATCTAAAGACTCTCAGACCATGAGAAACAAGATGCTCTGGTCTGATGAAACCAAGATTCAACTCTTTGGCCTGAATGTCAAGCGTCATCGTCTGGAGAAAACCTGGCACCATCCCTACGGTGAAGCATGGTGGTGGCAGCATCATGCTGTGGGGGTGTTTTTCAGCAGCAGGGACTGGGATACTAGTCAGGATTGAGGCAAAGATGAATGGAGCAAAGTACAGAGAGATCCTTGCTGAAAAAATTATTTAAGCAATTTTAGAATAAGTCTGTAACCTAACAAAATGTGGAGAAGTCAAGGGGTCTGAATCCTTTCCGATGTGCACTGTATATCTCAATATTGGCCACCATTAATTTGATATTTGATTGATATATGAACTATACCTGACATGTATGAGTAGTTTAGGTTAATTTCCAAACCTTTTTGGGCTCTGCCTGTCAAGCACCTGAAGGCCGCATTTGCCGATGTACTGTTAGCTGATAATGTTTACTTTACAAGCTACCGGTAGAAACTTTGTACAGTTGGCTAAACATAGTGGTAAGTAGACCTAATGTACTTTTTCTCCAACCAATGTAGACCTACCTAGTGAAGTTAGCGAACATGATCACCTTTCCAAAAAAATTCAAGAGTCTTTAGTCACTATTGCTGCTGACAGACATGGGCTATATTGATTGATGGACCATGTCAAATTGGCTAGCTAGCTAATAGCAGATCACGTCAATATTGATAGTTAACAAGCTAACTTTCAAGGGATAAACTAAAAAGCTATATCCAAATATTGTTTGATTTCCTTACCAATGGTGATGACAGTAGTCTGAGTGGCAACTTTACCAGGATGAGGACTTGCCGATGTCAAGCTCTTTCTAAAAGTCTAATCTCTGATGATGCAGTCTAAATGACACATGTTGTTTGCTTAGCTAGCTACTAGCTACAGTACATGCCAAATGGATAGCCTACGCTCACGTATCTGAAAATACATGATCAATTGATATTTACTAATGTCACGTCCTGACCAGTAAAGGGGTTATTTGTTATTGTAGTTTGGTCAGGACGTGGCAGGGGGTGTTTGTTTTATGTGGTTCGGGGTTTGTTGGGATATGTGTTTATGTAGAGGGGTGTTTGTTGAGAGTATTCCGGGGTTTTTGGTTATGTTCTATGTTTTGTATTTCTATGCTCTGTCTATGTTGTGTATTTCTTTGTGTTGGCCTGGTATGGCTCTCAATCAGGAACAGCTGTACATCGTTGTTGCTGATTGGGAGTCATACTTAGGTAGCCCTGTTTTCACCTGTCCTTTGTGGGAAGTTGTTTTTGCACTGCTGTGTTAGCATGCAATACTGTGCGTTCGTTCGTTTTCTTGTTTTGTTTCGTGAAGTGTTCTAATAAAAGTTAATATGAGCACTCAACCCGCTGCGCCTTGGTCCACTATATACGACGACCGTTACAACTAATTGTGAAAAGAATGCAGTTACTTCCTGTATAATCAGAATTGTGTAGTTCTGACTATGTTCTTCAAGATGTGATGATATTAAAAACAAATAGTTTTAACATTTATATAACAATCCCTGGAAAACGGCACGTTTGGTGGTTTTATCCGAGCTGGGGGTCTTCTTGTCCAACAGCAGCCAAATCGAACGCTCTGCACTGTATTGAGAGGTTTTATTGATAAAGACCTATCCAAACAGCTTCAAAATTTGGATTTTGTTCTGTTTATATCACAACGCAAATATTTCTCTTTCCTTCTTTGACTTGGTTTGAATTGACAAACAAACCAATAGCCAACAGATGTCAGAGCAATCATCAGCCAGAGGACAGAGTGGGAACACTGCCCCAGGCAACGTCTCTGGAAGGGGCATTAAGCCATTAAGCCAGCGTTAAAAGGGCGATCTGCAATTGCTATCTATTTTTGGACTTATACATTCATTATATTTACCCATTGATTTTTGAATAATATTACTTATACAGTAAATGACACATGAGCTTAGTTCAACTGTTGTACCCCATCAGAACCCAAAATATAATCTTGCTTTACTGAGGACAGAGCGATGATGGACTACATCTTCCGCTTCCTGGTCATGTATTACAAATCCCAGATAGACAGGCTGCCTGCTTGTCATCCTCTCCTTGCTCTCCACAGCCATGGGACTGCTAGCAGCAAAGTTTGTTCTCCTTTTTGTTGCTGTTGTTTACTCTCTCGGAACCATTACCAAGTCACCTCTAAGTGTATGATTAACCAACTGTTTGTTCTAGACGGAAGGGCACGATTTGATGCACATCCCAGTAGTTTATAAGGACCATGTTGAATCAATCAAGAGGCCTCTGCACCCGATGTGAGAGTCCTTTACGTAATCTCATTGTTCCCTGGGTGTGGAGTCTATTTTACCTCACTGATTAAAGTGCTACTTATTGTCATAGTGAACTAGAGGGAGAAGTGTCCTTCACAAGGAGGATGCCCTGAGATGAGCCTGTGTCCCCACCCCAGCAGCCTAGAAGTAGGGAGGCTGTTCTAGTGTTCTAGTGTCTGTGTGTGAGTGTGGGCTTCCAGCCCCCTGCCGGCAGCACTGAGGCACGTCATTAGGAGGGTCTAATCAAGGCCAGAAACAGCAGCACAGAACAGTCACGGTCCTCTCTGTCTAAGTGCCAAGCTAGCTAGCTGCCCGCCAGACGCATGAAACAAAAACATGATCCCCCAGCAGGTAGGCCCACTTTAGGGTCCAGTCTGCACGGCCTCCCCCTTCTCCATCAGGGCCAGGCTGTATGGTGAGGCTGGTTCTCTGTTTTATTGGCTATATTTAGACTAGTCTGCTTCTCTGCAGATATAGTGCTAATCAGGCCACTGCAACACCAGAGAGAGAGAAGAGAGGGGAGAGGGAGAGAGGAGAGAGGGAGAGAGAGAGAGAGAGAGAGAGAGAGAGAGAGAGAGAGCGAAGAAAGAGAGAGAGAGAGAGAGAGAGAGAGAGAGAGAGCGAAGAGTTACTGGCCATCTCTCTCTGATATGTTATTCTGCCGTTTCTCACACGTGTATTTGAGATATAATTGATATCTTATGCAGTACTGCTCTTCATATATAATGCTATGAAGGAAAACAATATGGATGCAGTGATATCACAGACAAGGAGCATAAAGCATAGAGCATGAAACAATTATTCAATATGCATACCAATGATATCACTTAAAGCGATGGCCTCGGAACAGGATGGATCTATAACATTATCTATAATGAATAATACGAGCCTCCTCTGCAAGCATTGCCTATTATTTATTATCATACTGTCATCATTACTCTCCATTATGTATTAGAGTGAGTAAATACTTTAATAACACGTCAAATGGATAATTCATGGTATCTTGAGCAGCTTGCAGGGGGAACGTGAACTCAAACGGCAGGCAAGGTGAAATGGGTTGCATCTTCAGCGCCTGGCTCTCCTGCCTTCTGACCACCGTTGAACAGGGATAACGCAGCTTCTCTCTCAGCTTACAGTGCTGGCCAACTCTCTCTCTTCTTCATTCTCTCCCCCCTCTCACCCTCTCCCTCTCTCCCTCTCTCTCTCACCATCTTCCTATCTCTATCTCTCTCTTCTTTAATCTATAACCCTCTCTCCCTCTCCCTCTCTCTCAAAATGAGTCCAGATGCCAAATGAAAGCACTAGACAGAGCAGTGCTGAATTAAGAACGAGGCTGCATCAGGGATATTCTGAGTGAACTTTTAGGGCAACTTACGCATTTTATCATGTCATTCCAGGTCATAGTTTATTATTACAGAGGATAATGTCTCCTGGTTCCAGTGAAGAAGAAGGCTTAGTGCCGGAGTGAGAGGTGCAGTGTAGTAGTGACAGGATGTGTTGTTGGCGATTGTGCATCTTCCCCTGTCTGCCTGCCTGCCTGCCGGGGGGATTCAGACATATGGTAGGCAGGTAGAAGGAGTTATCGTAAGAGAGCACAGTCCCAGCCTCTTCCACTGTCTCACAGTCCTTGAATTCCCCTGACTCCATTTAATAAACAAGCACTCTCCTCCGGAGTCGGCAGAGATGCTACATTTCAACACTACCATTACACTGGCCATGGGGAGAGGAGGGTTAGAGAAAGGATGAGAGAGGAAGCTAAATATGGAGAGGGACAGAGGGAGAGAGAGAGAGAGAGAGAGAGACAGAGAGAGAGAGAGCAAGGGGAGTGTCAGGGTGCTTCATCATCCCCAGTGACAAGCGTAGCACACAGAGAGGGAACCGGAGCACATGTCCATGTGCAATCTGCACCCTCATACAGCAAGCAGCAGGCTGCCAGGCTGCCAGCGGTCACCTCGCTCCACTCAGACGTCTGGCCAAGACCATCTATCCTGTCCTCTATCCCACCAACAGCAACAGCTGCTGGACCACATCCAGGGGAGGCAACGGCGCTTTTAATTGCGTTTGTGTTCTGGAGGGGCTGCTTCGATTACATTTACATTTTGATCATGAGTGAAGAGCCTCATCTCCAGAGAGAGGGGAAGCTCCAGAGTTATTGTTGATAGATAACAACCACTGCAACCTTGGTGGTGAAAAGCCCACCATTGTTAAATTATCATAATTCTAAGTGAAAGCAACAATGCAAAACATAAATTGGATTGCCTTTTTGGAGACATCGTCAAAAACCAAGTAATATATATTATGTCATCCACTTTCTAATTGAATATCTTATCCTCCCCACACTCCCTCCTCTCGCTCCCTGCCCCTCGCAGGATCTTGGCGATGGTGCAAAATGTATCAACCTCTGCATAATACAACAAAAATAATTTCCTTGTCGCCTGCTGTCCCAGAGAGGATGAAAATGCTCATTGCTCTCCTCCTGAACACAGAATAATCATCTAGGATTTATGCCCCCAGCTTGTATCAAACTAATTGTGCGTAGAGAGGGGAGGGTCAAGCCAATATCTCATAGAAATGGATTTCACCTTGTCATCATAAAATCGCATTAAAATAAAAATCGTCTCACTCTGTGTTTTTTTTTCTCACTTCCTCTCAGCAGATAGTCCACAGTGAAATAAAATGTGAAATAAATGCAGAAATATCGTGTGGGTTAACATTACATTGACCCATCAACCTGAGTTCCACAGCATAGCTGTACATGGGAAATTATCACATTTCATTGATGTGGACAGTGTTCAGAACACAGTGCAGTAGATGGGTAATTGTGCAATTGTGTAAGTTGGCCATACTGTTTTTTCGGAATTGATGTGCACCTGCAGCATTGACCTGATGTTTTCTGCAGGGTTCAATAATAAGAACTGTAATCCTCTACAGAATAATGCTTTGCATTGCCTACATGTAGGTGTAATGTTCTACCATATACAGAGCTATCATGTTTCTCCATGTTTTCCCTGACAAAAGATTCAGCAAGTAATGTAGAAGCAATGTCAATCAAGTCAACCTGTCTATTAACGCGTTGCCCTATTTTACAAAGAGAAAACTGTGTTGCTTTTCTTTACAGACCTTTCTCCGTTGTCGAATATCTTTTTTACTTTGCAGTATTGACTATTCCCTTTGTGTAATTGTAGGTACCTCAGTTGAAACGCACAACCTTCCCTGAGTGTCATATCAAAAAAGCTCGGCAATTACCTTTGTGTTTTCCCAAAACATGACTTTTGTGCGATGTTTCTGCATTGTTAATCTGCTTGGGTTCTGTTGGTTTTTAAGTGCAAATGAATCCACCACTAACTGAAATTCCATGAGTGTTCCTGTTGCCTTTTTGCAGATATTTTTCAGCTGAACTCCCCAGACAGGCAGTATGTGTGTACAGTGTGTGATGTGTACAGCGATGTAGTGTACAGTATGTGAGTGAGAGTTTCTTGTGTGTGTGTGTGTGTGTGTGTGTGTGTGTGTGTGTGTGTGTGTGTGTGTGTGTGTGTGTGTGTGTGTGTGTGTGTGTGTGTGTGTGTGTGTGTGTTTGTTTGCGTGTCTATGGCTTGGGAGTCACCTCCGTGGGGATGGGAGATGGCATGTCACATAGATTACTGCACCATTAGTGTGAGGGTTCTATTGACGGTTACTGTACAGCTGTCCTTGTGCTACAGAACAACAAACACACAGACATATCTGCACAATTGAACTGTAGAGAGAACCACATGCGCAACACTTGATTTCAGGTTGATGTATCTTTTCAATAGCCTACATAGTAATTTCTTTATACGAGGCCTTGCATCTCCAGGCCGTGGGCATCATTTCAACATGTTGGAGGATATACGGTACAACGCCAATACATTCCCTTAGTTCTATTGTGGAACTGAAATATGCCACACTCTACTGTTCTGCTTTTTTACTCTAGTGAGCAGAGACATTTATCTCTAAATCAATAACTTGTTGATTTGACATTACACAAATTAAGTCTAAACTAAGTGAGCTCTCCAGCAGGTGAATATGAGTCACTGGGTGTTAAAGGAGAGCCAGCTTACACAGTTGGTAGGGCTTTGAGGAGTCAGTACAGTTGAGTGGTGGATCACAGTTAGTCTCTGGAGTAGCTGCCCGAGCCTGTCTAAAGCAGCTCCGTAGAACTCAGTTCAGCTCAGAGGAAGATCAGACAGTATGTTCAAGCTGTTCAATTCTGCTTTCTGTCTCTTAACACAGTGCAGCATGACCACCCAACACACACCAGCAGTATAGTGCCATGCAGTTGTTGCACACACACACACACACACACACACACACACACACACACACACACACACACACACACACACACACACACACACACACACACACACACACACACACACACACACACACACACACTTTAGACAGAGACACAGCCACCATGGCAGAGCCCCATAATGATAATAATGACAATGTCACCATGAGGAGGAAGTGGCGTGGAAATAAAGAGAGGAAATAGATGAGGCACGCTAGCTTCATAGAGCCACGCAACAGGATGAAGGGTTGACAGTAAAACCCTGTAAATCCTATGGGTTTTCCCGACATGGAGGGAGAATGGAACTGACAACGGCTTCAGGGGCCAGAGCTCCATGGAGTGAATACCAGAGCGGAGGAGAGATAGAAAATAAATAAAGAATGTGTCACCTAGTGGGAGGAGGCACGGAGTGGAGGCAGAAGCTGTCAGAACTCTGCTGCTGTCTGCAGATTAGATCTGGGGCTATTTAAAGAGGGAGAGCACACCAAGCCCCCCTGTACGCCATACACCGACGACCACTGTCCACACACACACACACACACACACACACACACACACACACACACACACACACACACACACACACACACACACACACACACACACACACACACACACACACACACACACACACACACCGCAACCTACATCATGACATCATCAGCAGCCATCAGTTTATGATTGAAAAACACGAGGCATAAATTACTGGAAGGGAAGTAAGGGGGAATAATTCCACCACGGGCATGAGTAACCCGATCACATTGCATGGCATGATGCATCAATGTCTGCTGTGTACAGTCAGTGCATAAAAGCCAAGGTCAAACATGTGGGTTTGGCTGGTGACTAAGATGAACCAGAGCAGAGTAGAACTGCACATGTGCATTTTCAATAGGCAGGACAAAAGGGTTTTGTTGACTTATTAATAGAACCATAGGCCTTTTATGTTACAGATGGAATATACCTACACTAGAATAATCTCTATCTACCTCACACCAGGATTAGACCAGGGGTAGCCAAGCAGCCAGGCAGGGAGGCAGTGTGGGAGGCAGGCAGGTTTGGCAGACAGGGAGGGAGGCAGATAAACAGGCATACAAGCAGGCAGGCAGGTAGGCAGAGAGACAGGCAGTGTCTGGCCCATACTGTCTATAAAAGGTATCCATGTTGTGTGTGTTCATGACAGTGCACGTGTAATCCCTGCCTGGCGAGAAAAAGAGAGCAAGTTGATTGATGATTGTGATGTGTGCCTGCCAGAGTGAGAGAGTGCCTGGGTGTATGGTGTGCGTACATGCGTGCGTGTGTGTATGTGTGCACCCTCTCCTTCCTCGTCCCGCAGCAGATTGATTAGATAGAATGCTGTCAGCGAGGTCCCGCTGAGCGGTTTGGCCACATCACTCTGGGTAGTGGCTGGCTTTCTCTGCTTGGGCAAAGCTGCCCATCCACACTCAACCCCTCTCCTAGACGAAGCTAGGCTGGTGTAGCGTATTGAACATCCCATGGTGCCATTCCAAACTGCAGGGCTTCAATTACCCTGTGATCCCCTCTCGCTTCCCTCGCCTCCCTTCCCACTGGCTGGGACTCACTCTCTGGATACAGACAGACTGTCTCATGCCCATCCAATCAGTAATCTCGCCATCAAGCCCCAGATTACCCTCTCCAATAACTTTCTTCAATCAGAGACAAGGCTACCAGGTTAGAAGAGCTCCACACACTAAGAGCAGTCAAAACAACTGGCCGACTGCAGAACCATTCAGAATTGGGGAGGTGTGGTTACTCTCCTTTCTACATAAAGCATGGACATTCCATTGGTTATTCATGCAGCCTTTTCAAATATTTCTAGAAACATTCTGCAGAACAGTGTATGATAAGTGAGTGAGGTTGCATCGGTGTTTCCTTAGAGAAAGGTAGCCGTTGCTTCATCTGGACTGGTAGTGGAGCAGCACAGGTTTGGAGAGAGGCGTTTTCATTGGCAGGCTGAGGACAGGCCAGGGTCAGGGAGAAAGGAAAGATGATAAAGAGAGGACTTCATCAGAAAGAATGTGAGGAAGGCTCATCCCTAGAGTGCCTCACACATACGTCCAACACGCAGATGACATGATGACGTCTCGTAGCTAGCTAGCTCCTACCTGCTAATTAGCCGCAGGCTCGGCTTCACACTTTTCCCCGTGCCAACGCTGACTTTTTTGAAAAGCTGAATACGCTTTACATGGAACAATACATCTCCATTCTTCATTCCTTCCAATATGGGTCAACAGCACAACAACAATAGCCCCACTGTTCATGGACTTTACTGGCAATTTAAAGAGAAAGAAAACGAAAATACAGAGTGAGAGAGAAGAGACAGAAAATGACTTCGCCTGTCTTTTCTCCCCCCACAGTACTGTATGTTGCTTATCTCTCTCTGTTAATTGCCCACTTTAAATACATTCCTACAGAATACACATACAGGCTAAGGACGGAGGACTTCATGCCGTGTTTTTTCTCCTTATCTGTAATGAGGGGAGAGAAACATACAATGTAGCAGGTTTAACACAGAGAATCTGATAAATGCACACAAGGTTGCCCCATTATCAGATGATGTGTTTATGTGTTTTAGCCTGCTAGCTAGACTACTTTACTCACCATAGAGCCAGGGTTGCCATGTCCACTCTGTCATATCAGACCAGAGTTATTAATGGGCATTGGAGAAGAAGTCAATGCGCTGGTGTCCTTCCCACACACTCTGGCAAGCAGAGATCACAACCCCCCCCCACCCCACTTCCCCCCCCCCATTCTATTATAACTCCATGCCAACCGCTGCAACCTGTAATTACCAAGGGACACAAACACACACATGCACACACACACGCACACACACACACACACACACAACTCACACACAAAACATACACATACATACTAAACAAAACAAATCAGGAGGATTGTTGGGAGAAAAATGCCAAAAGGGAGCTATGTAATTAAGATGTTTTCTCTGTGAATGAGCATGTATATATCCTCAAAAGATTTTAAGTCTGCAAGCGATTAATATGGATCAGGTCATAGCATCCGCATATTTCAACACGTAATTAAAGGAGTATGACTGGATCCATACACATTGACTAATGACTCCCACCAGGAGAGGTCTCCAATAAAATACAAAGCAGGGGAGAAATAAACGGCCCACAGAGGAGCCCTGTGCCAGCACACCTGGGCATCACTAAAGACTCATTCTCACATTGGAAGGATAACGTTTTACATCCAGCAAATATTTGTTGAAATAAATGTTTTTTTTCTTGTTCCAAGTGTTAAACCTTGGATACAGAGAGAGACAAAAAAAGAATGGGAAAACATTTCAATGTTGCTATAACACTGAAATAGAAATCTGGTTCTGACTAGCTGTGATGATATCAGCTACTGTAGTGGTGGTACTCAAATTCACATCTGACTTTTCATCTCCTTCAATGCAGTTCATGGGTGATGTTTTGACACCGCAACTGAAGTAATGCTGTTGTCAAGCAAGAATGGAACTCGTGGAATTCTCGGCGTAGCTCGTATTTCAAAACATATTTGAAATGTCACAGACAACATAAATGACTATACTGAGTGCATCACGCATCATAAATCTCCAGTTTAATTTTAAACCCAGACACAGTAAATTCACCCTCTGTTGGTTGGCATACAATTAAATAAATGTCGCTATAAATATTTGGAGTAACACAGCCTGTTTTGACCCATTTTGTTTGTATTGTCAAAATGAGGCCCTTGTGTTATTTCCTTGATGGCAAAGGTTATCTAGTTCTAAAACATAATCCCTCATAACCTAGGTAAACACCCTGGAGATGACACGTTGAGTGCATATTGATATTTCTGACATCCCACTGATGGCTTACACAACTGCTTTCACTGTGACACCACACCTGCAACGCCAACCTTTTTCATTATGCATAAAGCAAGAGCACCCTTGTTGTTCTGATGCTGAGAGTCATCAATCTATCTCAATGTTCATTTGTATGCAATACCTCCTTTGGGAGAGGTTCCTGAGAACACATGAGAACATTCAGAAAGGACCAGTTAGGTTGTTGATTGGCTGACAGGTATTCTACCTCGCCAAGGAGTTGATTGAGGGAGAGCTGTCTAAAGCTGGTAATGGCATACAGTGCGGTATTGGAAATCGGCTGTTTGCGTGTTTCACCTGACATGTTAAAATTGGTCGTCATGAAGTTTCAGTGTTCAAATGAGATCCTACCTACGTACAGTATGTGGCTATAGGACTGAATTTACTCCAGGCGCCGTGTGTGGTGTGAGTGGGGAGTGACAGGCTCTCTATATAATAGAAATCAGTGATTGTGTGGAGGTGAGACAGGTATGTGGTGGCCAGATGGTGCCTCGCAGGGGACGGCAGGATGTCTCCTACTGATTTTGTTTGCAAATAGCCCTCTGTAAAATTTCCCGCTTCTCCCCTCCAGCTTAACCCTGTATTATTGGGAGGGAGAGTTTAAGGAACTGCCATGTCTGATAAAGGTGTTACAGCTTCAAAGACATCCCACTGCTTGTAGGAGAGAGAGCGTGAAGGAGACGCGTTGTGACAGGTTTTGTCACTAGTTGAGAAGACCGCCCTACAAATTGTCACATATAGAAATGGCGGAAAGCTGGAAGCAAAGACAAATTGTTTAGTCATTCCAATATATAAATGTTCTACTTTGCTATGGAGGAGTGCACCAGGTAGCCGGTGGTTAGAGCGTTGGGCCAGGAACCGAAAGGTTGCTGGATCAAATCCACGAGCTGACAAGGTAAAAATCTGTAATTCTGCTCCTGAGCCAGGCAGTTAACCCACTGTTCCCTGGGTGCTGAAAACGTGGATGTCGATGAAGGCAGCCCCCTGCACCTCTCCGATTCAAAGAGGTTCGGTTAAATGTGGAAGACACATTTCAGTTGAAGGCATTCAGTAGTACAACTGACTAGGTATCCATCCAGCAAAGCTCTGAATTCCCTATGCAGAGTACCCATCATGCCTCATTTTCTGGTTTCATGACCTCTTGGACATCTTGTTGTCTACACTTTGTTGAATGTTCAAATCTACCTATAAATCTATCCACCAATAAGTCAATTGCTGTCCATGCAGGGAGACTCATGTTCATAGGCTGGTAAAGAACTCTCTGAACTGAGGGAAAAAGGCACCGAGGCATTGTAAACATAAGCGTATTTGCCTAGATGGAAACTCATATCTGATTAGTATGGGAACCATGCCATGCTACTCTGACTGGTGACATATCATTGATTGTAGGATGTTCTTGTAAGTGTTGCCGTGGAAATGACTACAGACACCTTTACTTGACTGAACACAACAAAGACAAACAAGATGGAATAGAAATGGATTCGCCACAGACGTAGTAGTGCACAGTGAAACAAAAAATAAATTGCATAAATAGTATTTCTCTGGGCTTCAATAATTCTACTTCGGTATGGTCGAACAGGCTACATTTGTTGGGTAATGATATATGGGGTTCACACAATAAAATAAAATGGGGCCGCACTCCCATTAAGATTAGTGTAGCGGGCCAAGGAAACCTGGAAATGCCAGTAGCATATTGATTGTGTGCCCTGTATTTAGAGGAAAGTGCATACTGCTTTTCTTTCTCCTGGGCATGGCTCCTAGAGCCCCTTGTGCCCCCAGAACAATGAGAACACACAGACCAGGGCCTCATTGAGGAGTAGGGTTAGGGCCGCTCAATGTATGGATCAGATGTTTTCTTATGGTGACACTGTTGTACTGTAAACAGAAACGATCATGTAAAAATAGTGCCCAATACCCACCACCACAGACACTCAAACACCCATTCGTGGACACGCACACAAACACACAGGCACTTTCTCTCATCTAAATACTTCATTAAACTGAGCTGGTTTTGAGATAGGCTTGATTGGGGGAATTCTCTTCTCACTGGGTTGTTGCTTTCAGTGAGACTTCCGCTCTTTCTGTCAGCGAGGTTAGAAGATTTACCACTGGATTGGGCTGAGCTTCTTCCTGTGGCGTGACGTCCTCTCTACCAACAACACCCTGCCCTATCCCTATGTCCCTACACTCCCCCCTCCCTAGTCCAACACACCCCAAACTATTACTGGCAGCCAGGCCTTTATTGTCTATCCTACAGAAAGACAGTGTCTATGATGTGTCTGCCTGGTACAGTAGAAACTGCTCGGCAACCAAGTCATTAAAAGGGTCAGCTTGGCCTGGCTGCTTCTCACAGCACATTCATTTCCTAGGCTGCTCCCAGCGTGACCTGATGCCACACGGGCTGCCTGGTGCTTAATCCAAGCGCTATCTCTGGGAAGCAGACAGAGTGAGAAGCCCCGTAGCGTGGCGCTTCCATCTATTTCAGGTCATTACAAGCGCTGGGGCTCCTCAAAGATAGAACCAATGAAGGAGAACCTCCATAAATGTCCAGCATGCATTGCTACACAGCCGTGCCTTGGTCGGTGGAACACACCCCTACTCTGTGGTACTATTAAAAGCACGGTCTGTTCCTCCACAGAGTGTTTCACTATTTACGCCTTACATCTCTGGTTCCTACAATATCCCACTATGTTTATACAGAAACATTCCAATTAGTTACAGTATATACCAAACAGCAGGTGGAGGGAGTCAGTCGGCCAAAATAATGACCGGGATTGAGCTAGTGAGAGCAGTGGAGTAAAAACAGTGGTTGATGTGATATATCAGCCCTTCAGGACTGCACTCTG